>NC_071124.1:1275000-1425000 GCF_024256425.1 Clarias gariepinus
GAAATTTGCACGATCTGGTTTTACTTGTCCCCATTGACAGTGTTGGTCACAGGGTAAGCTCTCGCGAGCATGCGCGATCGCAGCGCGAGAGAACCCAGAAGCGGCGTCGGGTCACGTGTGCCGGTATAAAGCCGGAACCGGCAAGCGGCTCGATATGGAGAGATTTACCCAGCGCGCTGTTTTTTTCTGAGAGAGAGTTTGTTAGATGGTTCTAAAGGAGTACTTTCCCCCGGTTGGATTATTCCTCATAGACACTTACAATTCACCTCTCGTTCCGTTGCTCGAGCTCCTGGATTTGTCATTTATACCGGTGAGGCCGAGCCAATCTCTCCCGTGCATCATTTCACACTCTGCAATAACATTGACTCTGGACAATCATACACGCACTCACACACCCGCATACATCTCACACATTGTTTATATTTGTATATATTTTGTATATATTGGTTTTGGTGCACCTTGTTTATTTGTTTGTTGGTTTGTTTGGTTTAATACACTTTGGTTTGGTTTATACATAGTTATTGTGTCGCGTCTTTACTTGTCCTGTCTTGATTGCGCAATACCGGAAGTGTTGTTTAAAAACCCGTATTTTGATTCTCGTCCCCGTAGCAAAGTAACTAGTGATTTTAATAAATCCAAGTGTTACACCAGAAGAGCCTGTGCGTAAAGCATTTATGTCCATACTGGACTCAGTAGGAGTAAATCAGTGTGTAGTAGGACCCACTCATATAACAGGTCACACTTTGGATTTAATAATATTCTTCGGATTAAGTATAAGAAATTTACAGTGGAACCTCGGATTACGAGTAATGCGGTTTACGAGTGTTCTGGAAGATAAGCAAAAATTTTTAATAAATTTCGACTTAAACGAGTGTTGTCGTGGTTTACGAGCTCCGAGTATCATTTGTAACGCATGTGCTTCTTGTTTTGACACCGAGCATCGCGTCATCACAACTGAGCCAACGGTTTTTCTCTCTCTGGTGCTGCGGGGAAATAATCTCCCCTGCTGGGTCTTAGTGCTCGTCTCTTACTGGTATAATCAATCCGTGTGTGTGTGTTTTTCTCTCTTTTGGGAACTGCACACACGCGCTCTCTTTCTCTCTCGCCTTTACTGTGTGTCAGTGTTTGAATGTGTGTGCGCGCATAATTTGACACCGGGCCTGTTCAAACACAAACACACACATGCTCTCTTTCTTTCTCGCCTTTGCTGTGTGTCAGTGTTTGAGTGTGTGTGGCAGGGACTAAGGACAATAATAGACTATAAAACACCAACAACCGGTATGACGAACGCGGTTGCGACTTTGGCAGACGAGCTGAACACTTTCTATGCTCGCTTCGAGGCTGCAGCTAAAGACGCTAGCAATGCTAATGCTAGCGGAGCTAACGGCTGCAGACAGAAGACACTGCCAGGACCGGAAACGCGTTCATCATCACCAAGCATGACGTGAGGAGAGCCTTCAAGAGAGTGTCCATCATTGTTTCTTTCCCAAAGAAACCTCAACCTGCTTCTCTCAATGACTATCGCCCTGTAGCCCTCACCTCAGTAGTGATGAAGTGCTTTAAACGCCTGGTCAGAGACTTTATCATTTCTTCACTACCGGACACACTCGACCCACTACAGTTTGCATACCGCCCAAACCGTTCTACTGATGATGCCATCTCTCACCTCCTCCACACATCACTCACTCACCTGGACACTAGGAAAGGGAATTATGTGAAAATGCTCTTCATCGACTACAGCTCTGCATTTAATACAATAATTCCCTCCACACTCACCACCAAGCTGGAGCACCTGGGACTCAGCTCATCTATGTGCCAGTGGATCTCCAACTTCCTAACTGGCAGACCACAGGCAGTAAGGATGGGCGGGCATGTCTCAGCCTCCCTCACTCTCAGCACTGGAGAATGCCAGGGCTGCGTTCTGAGCCCCCTGCTGTACTCTTTGTACACATTTGACTGCATGGCCACTACCAACTCCACCGCCGTCATCAAGTTTGCTGACGACACTGTCGTGGTGGGCCTGATCACCAACAACAATAAGTCGGCCTACTGTACCTAGTGGAGATTGGAAATCTGGAGAAATGGTGCCAGAGGAACAATCTTCTCCTGAACGTCAGCAAGACAAAGGAGCTGATTGTGGACTTTTGTACAAAGCAGGAGAGAAACTACCAGACCCCAGTCATCAACAGCAGCCCAGTGGAGAGAGTGGACAGCTTTCGATACCTCGGTTTTCACATCACGCAGGACCTGTCATGGTCCTGTCACATCAACACCGTGTTGAAAAAGGCCCGGCAGCGTCTCTTCCACCTCAGACGCTTAAGAGACTTTAGACTGCCCTCCAAGGTGCTCAGGAATTTCTACTCCTGCACCATAGAGAGCGTCCTGACGGGAAACATCACAACCTGGTTCAGGAACAGCACCATGCAGGACAGACGAGCTCTACAGAGGGTGGTGCGTTCAGCTGAACGAATCATCAGCACCGAGCTCCCTGACCTGCACTCGATCTACAGCAAACGGTGCTGGACTAAGGCCAGGAAGATGGTGAAGGACCTCAGCCATCCCAATAATGGACTGTTCTCTCTGTTGCGGTCTGGGAAGCGATTCCGCTCCCTAAAGACTAATACAGAGAGATTGAGGAGGAGCTTCTTCCCGCAGGCCATAAGGTCTCTCAACCACCCAATACAGGGCTAATATCATCTCTCTTACATCCAACACTGGGCATTCATGGACACTATGAACACATTTATGCACACTTTTTGCACTATATTCCTTATACTTTCATTATGGACCACTACACAAATCACTTTAATAATAAGAAACTTTAAGAAGTCACTTTATGCATATTTGCACTCCTCAGCCATTTTTACATTACTTATATGGACATGAGTGGCAGGAACGTTCAGACTAAAACATATTGAATTTTTATGCCTGTAGAGTGTATTATTCCGACGTGGCAACAGTATAAAGACACCCTGCGACACCCTCCGATGGTAAATTTGTGCCTAAAATTGAGCAGTTTTGAACGGCAAACAGGAATTAAGCTCTCAAACAAATGCTTCCCAACAAAACACTGTAGGTCCAGTCGCAAAAATTCTTTCACTGTGAGTGGCAGGCACTTCTAGACTACAACATATTAAATTCTCGTGCCTGTAGAGTGTATACTGGCGTGGTGACTGTGTAAATACACCCTCCGATGTTAGATTTAAGCAGAAAATTGAGCAGTTTTAGAATGGCTGTCTATTGGGGAAAGAGAGGGAGGAGGCTGCGCTCTGATGGCATTTGGGAGAAAACTGTTGATCTGATCTCCATTAGGAAGACACTGGATGAGAGAAGACAACGATAGCTAGGTTTTCATGTATAAATTATACATGTAGGGCAAAAGCTTTGGGCAAACTATGCCCGAGGCCCCTTTCCGAAGAAATTCCATAGAAATGAATGGGAAGAATTGGGGTAGTTTTTGGGAAATCCAGGGAAACCATGCAATATATCTTCACCAAAAGTCATAGCACATCATTCCTGATCGAGCCGCACGAAACGGTGTAACATACGTGAAGGTTTTCTCAAAACTGCGGGACGAGAAACGGTCCAAAGTTTTAGGCGGAAGAAAAACAATAACTAGAGAGAGGAAATTTTAAAATGTGTCTATGCGCATGCCGGGTCACTTCTAATCAGTGTTGCTATTATTCAGTGCCTGTATAACTCCTGTCAGTGGGGGAGGGGGGATGGGAGAGTGGTGCGCACGCACACTTCTCTGTGACAGACACAGAGAACCACAAAGAGTAATTAAGCTCACAAACAAACGCTTCCCAACGGAGAACCGTAGCTCCGATCGCAAAAATTCTTCGACGCTGAGTGGCAGGAACTTCCTGACTACGACATATTGAATCCTCATGCCCATAGAGTGTATTATATCGACGTGGCGACAGTGTAAAGACACCCTCCGATTCACATTCTTTGAATATGCAAGTTGACAGTGGCACATTTCATGAAAAATCTAACTTTTCATAAAACTTAAACTGCTCTCGTGAAGCAACTGTAAAAGTTATCAAAACATGGACCCAATCCATGAAACTCCAAAGTCTTGTGACCCGCTTAAACTTTGAATGATGTTTCTACGACAAACCATGGCCGAATGATATGCTTTCAAAGTGAATGGTAAATGTAATACTAGAAAGCGAAAATTCCTGAAGAAATTTGAAAGTGTGTCTATGTGCATGCCGGGTCACTTCTAATCAGTGTCGCTATTATTCAGTGCCTGTATTCATATAACTCACTCATGGGACTCGGTCAAAGTTGGTCTCAATGTTAAGACTGGGGTTAGGGCTAGGCTTAGAAAAGTAATAGAAAACTATTCCCGAATATTCTGCACGCTTTGACACCTCACTCATGGGTCTACGATGAACGGTGCGGGACTAGTTCATTGCCAAAATCCCCATTATAAGTCAATGGGGCAAAAGCATTCTATAGGACTTTTTGGGGCGGCTCATCGAAACTGCAGGATGAGAAACAGTCCAAAATTTTAGGGATATAATAAACCGATTGTGCAATAATTTTTAGGGGAGAAGAGTAATAAGTGTCCGCCGGCACATTTGACTAGAGAGCGAAAATTTCGGAAGAAATTTTAAGTGTGCCTCTGCGACGTCTCGAAACTGCGGGACGAGAAACGCTGAAAGTTTTAGGGATATATTAAATGGATTGCGCAATGATTTCTAGGGGAGAATAGTAATAAGTGTGCGCTCTTCGGAGAAATTTTAAGTGTGCCTCTGCGACGGCCGGGTCAGTTCTAATGTGCGTGGATACCATCCACTTTCGCTCTTTCTCAGAAATACAACAAACACACATTAATACGTGTTAAATAAGTGCTGTCTTTGCGGCGCTGTGCGAAACGCACACCGTTGTGAGTCGCTTTATTTCAGTAATAATATACTAACATATTTTTGCCGTGTAGTGGACCGCGCGTGCACAACCTCTCATGGGCGAGCCTTTCTCTAAATACGCCGTTTTAACGGCAGTGGGGATAAGAAACACCGCACCCGCAGAAGTAGAATAATGATTATGAAAATATCAAGGAAACTCACTCTGGCCATTTTAATAATTCGTTGATAAGTTGATGTCTTTGGTTTTGGCTGTGATCATGTCATCAAGTCATCTTGATGACTCACTCTGGCCATTTTAATAATTCGTTGATAAGTTGATGTCTTTGGTTTTGGCTGTGATCATGTCATCAAGTCATCTTCGCAGCAGTGGATGCGCCAGTAATCCACGTTTTCTACGAATTACATAAGCAGTTTTTACCCCATTAGTTTATATAAAGCAGACATTTAGCTTTCTATAAGTATATATTTTTCACGTCTGTGAGGCGAGTATACACAGAGTTTTGGTTCATTTTCTGACGCGCTCAAGTTCACCGAAACCAATACAGAATAGCGCTGTATCCCTGTTTGCTTTTATTATTTTACAAAATCATAACGTTTTGTCTTTATTGTATGTGCATTTAAATAAAAGTAAAGGCTTATAAAGGCTATGTAGCTTATATGGTTTTATTATATTGTTTTTGCCCATTAATCTGACAACACCTGTGGCTCACCCACTTTTTCTGAAAAACACTCAGAGTTTTCTGGCTACACAAGTGTTATACATGATAAAATATTAAGGCTCACTGTTTTAACATTTACCTTGCTTAAAAATGTAATTTGTTAAAAAGTTTTTTATTATTTATTAAAGAACATTATGATGATCATAACAGCCTACTGCATTCAATTCTTATAATAATGCAAAAACACATTAACATCTGCTGACGCAGTAGCACGTCCTGACAATGTTTGAATTTTTATGGTCATTTAGTTTAGTTTATTTCAGTTAATAAATCTACTACAAATTTAAAGAACACAAAATATAACATGACAAAAAACATACATGCATAGCTTTTTTTTTTTTTTTTTTATAAATTTAGTCCTGTCCAATTCTTTTTTCCCCGATTTTCTCCCCAATCTAGTCATGGCCAATTACTCCCCGTCACTAGGAGGCCCCCACACCCATCAAGGCTACCACAACCAATCAGCCGGGAGGACGAAAGCTATCCCGTGTTTCCTCCGAACCACGTGACGCGAGCCGACCGCATCTTTTCGAACTGCTCGCTCACGCACCGTTAGGGGCGGAGTAACACACTCGGAGGAAAGTGCTAGCCGCTCCTTCCGTGTGCGTGAGCTCACAGACGCCCCTGATTGGCTGTAGAGCCGTGACTAATGTGGGAGCACAGTACCTCTCATCCCTCCCCCCTGAGAGAGCTCGGCCAATCAGCTCTCTCTGTGCCTCCGGCTGTGAGAGGAAAACAGCATCACCCGGGGTTCGAACCAGCGATCTCCGGATGATAGGGCGAGCGCTTTACCGCTGCGCCACTCGGAGGCCATGCGTAGCTTTTTTAATTACACATGATAAAATCTGAAGGCTCACTGTGTTAACATTTACTTTGCTTAAATTCGATCCTAATAAGATTTAATTTAATTTAAATTCTACATTTGTACTGTAATTTTAATACTGTGATTATGAATTCGTTTAACTACAGTGTTTTACTTGATTTTATCCGTTACTACGTTCCCAGGCACCTCTACCCCAAAAGATAGACTTTATTCTCTGATGAGTGGAAAACAGCTTTCAACAAACCTACTCGGCCCTACAAATATTTGGTGGTCCCGTTCGAACTGACCAACACCCCTGCCGTATTTCAGGGCCTCATTAACGACGTTCTCCACGACTTCTTAAATTCTTGAATGCCCAGGTTCGTATATTTGGCCGACATTTAAATTTGTTCTTGAGGTCTGGAGGAGCATCGGCACCATGTTTGCCAAGTTTTGCAAAGGCTCTTAGAGAACAATCTCTTTGTTAAAGCCGAGAAGTGTGAGTTCCATACAACTTCCACAACGTTCCTAGGTTTCGTCATCTCTCCCTCCAGACTGGAAATGTAGCCAGCCAAGGTTCAGGCCGTCTCCAACTGGCCCACTCCAGCCTCTCGACGTGACCTCCGATGGTTCCTGGGGTTCGCGAACCTCAAGAGAAGGTTCACCTCAGCCCACATTCTCACCATACTTGACCCATCTCGCCACTTTGTGGTAGAAGTGGACACCTCCAACACTGGCGTTGGGGGAATCCTCTCCCAAAGATCCCCACGAGACAACAAGCTTCACCCCTACTCATTCTATTCCCGCCGTCTATCTCCAGCCAAGAGGAATTATGATTTAGGCTACCGAGAGCTCCTAGCCATCAAGTTAGCGCTGGAGGAGTGGAGACTCTGTGCCTGTCAAAAGACTCAGTGCCTGTCAAGCTCGGTGGTCATTGTTCTTCTCTAGGTTCAATTTTACCCTGTCCTACTGCCCAGGTTCTAAGAACACTAATCCTAATGCCCTCTCGCGTCCGTCTTCCCCCCTATAGGATCCCACACCATACAAATCCATTCTGCCATCCTGTTGTCTCATTGATGCCTTAGAGCTAGAGCTAGAGACCAAAGTCAAGCAGGCATTGACCCAGGAGCCCGGCTCAAGCAACGTTCCCCCGAATCGTCTCTTTGTTCCTCTCTGTCTATGCTCACAGGTCCTGGAATGGGGTGACCAAAGAGACTGCAGAGCAATTGATCCTTAATTTTTTTTGTTTTCACGGCCTCCCCACTGATATAGTTTCGGATCAAGGCCCTCAATTCACCTCCTGCTTCTAGAGGGCCTTTTGTAAACTCATCGGGGCCTCTCCTAGCCTGTCTTCAGGCTTTCATCCCCAATCCAATGGCCAAACGGAACGAAAGAACCAAACAATGGAAGTCGCCCTCTGGTGTATGACCATTCATGATGTTACCACCTGGAGTAAGTTCCACCCGTGGGTCGAGTATGCTCACAGCTCCCTGCAATCTGCTTCCACAGGGCTCTCTCCATTCTAGTGCTGTCTGGGCTACCAGCCACCACTGTTCCCAACTCAAGAGGAGGAGGTAGAGGTTCCCTCCCAACATTTTGTCCGCCGCTGCGAACGTGGATGGTTACGAGCCAGACGATCCCTGCTGCAAGCATCTAGGTTGTACAAGAGACAGGCTGATCGCCACCGTACCAGGGCTCCCAGATACCGTGTAGAGAAAAGAGTCATACTTGCTACCAGGAACATCCCTCCGAGAATACTCTCACGAAACTTCTCACCCCACTTCGTTGGCCCCTTCACTGTGTCCAAGGTTATCAACCCATGCGCTGTTCGACTCATGCTCCCATCTTCGATGCGATGGATTAACCCCACTTTCGACGTTTCACAGCTACAACATATCATAAACTGCCTAGGCCTGTCGCAATAGTCGATAAATCGATTAATCGCACGATTTAAAAAAACGACCTTGATCATTTTTTCGCCCGTGATAATTTCATTTGCATACTTGTTTGTTATCTGCAACTGAATGACAACTCTCGTTTCCTTAGCGTAGGAGAAGCGAACCCTTTTGTCAGTTGCATTGTCTTTTGTGTGGGGAGGCGGCGCTTGTCGGTCACATGGACTTTGTGTGGGAAGGCGGGAGTGCTTGAGGCGACTGCAGAGAAGAGCAAAAAGACGAGACGCAAGTTGTGACATGGAATTGGTTTCAAAGCCAAACGCGACAGCTGTCATGTGGGAGCACTTCGGATTCAAATCGAATGACACAACAAACATGCACATGCACCTAAAACACAATCATCTGTTGCAGTTTTCCCAGATGGGAAAAAAAAAGCTACAACAGACAGGCCTTCTTCGTCTTCCCGACAGTGCACCATAACTGTGGCATTTAGTCGACAAATAAAGTACAAACAGGACAGTGCAAAATGGTGTGCACTCACCGACAGTGTAGTTCGCTTGATTGCTAAAGAGATGCTGCCCTTTAGTATCATCGAAAAGCCGCCATTTCGACGAATGCTGCAAACATTTGACAGCCAGTATGAATTGCCTGGGAGAACATACGTGTCACAAACGGCAATTCCACAACTGTACAACAGCATTAAAGATGACATACTAAACGAGATCAAAGACATCAATTTTTTTTCTGCCACTACGGATATGTGGTCAGGTTTAAACATGACCCCCTACAGATGTGGCCATTAAGACTGCGCGTGTTTTCCCGCGGGATGCCTCAATTTAGCGCGCGGCGCGCCGCGACTTGCCGTAAGCAACATTCGGGAATTTAAATAAATGTGTTGTGCTTCACTGAATATCCACCAGATGGCGCATGGAAGGCGGACCAAGTACTGTACAACGAAGAATTGTGTATAATTACTTAGCCTAGAACAATATTGTTCCCAATGCTGAAGCAAACATAAATTTTATTTTGCTTTACAACAGATCCTTCATGATAAATGTGTGTATATGTGCTTCATATTTTTTTCATAATGATGAAATGAGATGCCTAAATTCGTGCTTTAAAATTCTTAATAAGTTTCTTATATATTTTTTGTAATGTTTTAACAGGGACAAAACAGTAAAAGACATGGCAATGTCTCGGTTTACATGGTGTTGAAATTAATTTAATTTCCTGATAGTAGGCTATCTGATAGTCTTAACTATGCGAATGTCCTGATTCGTGAATATGCCAACATATCTTATTTAAAACGTAAAAAATGTCCTATCATCAGAAAACATGAATGAACTATATATATTATATTATTAAGTAAATATTATTTTATTAACACGAACTTCTTTTTATAATAATCATCATATTTGCTGTTTGTGTCCAGCATTTAATAATTATTTCATACATTATTTAACCACGGCTGGAAATAATAGCTGGAATGTGATGTGATTGTGAATTCATGACTGAAATAAAGCAGTTTGTCTTTTGTAAAGTACTTTCACTTTACAAAAGGCAGCGTTTAGCGCAGGTACTCACTTCTCACCTTTCATGTAGGTCTGCTCGGACTAATTCGTTTTAAACCCTTCAAAAATGTGTGTGTATACAGCCCAAAACCTCCATCAGTTATTAACAATAGCATCTATTAAGAAAAAATGCCCCAGTGATTTCGGAGCTTCAGGAAATCTCCCGGCGCTCTGCGCATAACACCAGCCAACTCATGTCGGAAAAAATTTATAAACGGTTTCTAAACGTGGGCTATTGTTTTTTTTACTTATAGTATTTGTTAATTTAATTTAAATGAGGTTTGGGCTCAGGACTTTGATTCGGCATCGTGATTCTCCTCTTTAATTCACTACATAGTTTTAATCAGCGCTCAGCCACATGCATGGAGTTTTCCAGAGCGCACCGGCAGAAGTAGACTAATGATTATGAACGCGTCGGGAAAACAGCAAGCAGACTGACTCTGACCATTTATATAAACGTTTGCGTTCATTTTCTGACGCGCTCAAGTTCACCAAAAACAATACAGAACAGCGCACCTTATTTGCTTTCAAACATTTACAAAATCACAACGTTTTTTCGTTATTGTGAGTGCGCTTAAATAAAAGTTGAGTCTTATAAAGGCATGTAGTCTTATATAGTTTTATTATATAGTTTTTGCACATTAATCAGAGTCCTCATCTGTTACATTTTTGAGGACAATAGTTTTTTTTCAGCCTGTCACGGCGTGCGCCCAAATCAATATCGCTCCTCGCTCACTAGTTAGGCGGCCTCTCCTTCAGATATGCGAAGATGCGGGGCTGCGGCATTGAACACGAATGGTAAAGAAGAGCTCTCCTTGCTAATATTCCCGGGCTTCCAATCCGCGCTATAAAATACTTGGGGTTTGTTGGTTTACAGTGGATTTTACTACGCGGTGTGAGTGAGACGCGCGCACACAACGCGGAAGTGCGGCATGCAAACGGGGCAAATGGAATGCGCCCCAGGAACTTCAAAGAAGAGCAAGCGCGAGCGGACGGAGGCAGGAGCTGCTGTCCGCGGATGGCCGTCGTACTCGTATTTTATAGCGCAGGGTGCAAACCCGGGATCATTGGCATGGATGAGCTATGTCCAGCTCTGTACCAGCATGTCATATGGGCATTATAAGACTAAAAAGTGGCAGCTGGCACGCCTAAAAATAGACGCAGGTTAATTTTTTTTATAGTCTAAATTAAAATCCTCCTCTTTAGTGCCTCCTATTCCTATTAATCCTATTGTTCTTTTAGTGTCACTGCGTGTGCTTACAATGCCAGACAACATTCAAATGCAAATTATTCACTCTCCCCAAGTGTAAATCAGCTGTTCTCACCTATACATATTAACCTATACGTTCTCACCTAAAGTGTTTAGGTGAAATTCCACCTATACAAGTGTGACAATATGCAAAGAAAAAAAAATAGGAAGGGGCAAATACTTTTTCATGGCACTTCACATGTAGTCAGATTGTTCCACTGGGCTGAAACTGTGGCAGGTGGAGTTATAGCACTTTTCAAATCACACATACTATACACTGATATTAATAACTTTGAATGATGAATGCTACGTTAATATGATCTCGGGCTTGCTCCACATTATAAAAGCAAAGCGCGGAGTTTAGTCCGAGATCAGGGAAGTAAGTGATGTGGTGGAGAATAGGCAGTGGCGTTTCTACACTGAACTGCTCCGCGGGCGAGACTCCCTCCCGCCCCCCCGTCAGCGCCACTTCTAACCAACCAAACCCCCTGTCTGACATCTGCTCGGTCTTGTTAATTTGTTTTAAAACCCCCAATTCTGTGAATTCCCCCAGCAGCGAAACCGGTTTGATGACTTCACACCTGTTGTAAAGGTGAGATGGGGGATTACAGTAACTGTGGGTGCGCTTCACCTCGGAGCGCGCTGTCGCGTTGTATTCAATGAAAAGACTGAAACTAAATCATGTTTGCTTCAGCATTGGAAACAATATTGTATTAGGCTAACTTTATTAAAGATTATACACTTTTGTACTCTTTGTCCACACACGTGGGCATCTTTAAATTTTTAGATATTGATCCTTTCTCGATTTTCTGAGCAAATTAATAATAATTTCCATGAATGAAAAGCAGGAAGAAGGAAAGGTTACGCGAAAATAAGAAAAAGCTTTAGAGGTAAATGCTGTGAAAGTCTAATGAACAGATTCTGCCTATAACAGGTCAGGGACAGTGAGGCTGGATCCAGCAGCGCACCACATCCCACATCATAATACATGCTGATGATGACCAACACGTCTCCCCTGATCTACCAGAGCCAAGTAAAAAGAATGGCAATCAAACAGAATAAAATTAGTAGCAGCATTAACTTGTGCTAGTTATTATGATGGTGGTCAATAATAATTGAAATAATGTTTCTTAGCATTATTTCGTGTTAATATTGACTACCATAATAATTAAAATAAGTAACTAGTTTACTAGCGTGAGCTACTGCTGCTACTGATTTTATTTCAGCTTACCTGTTCAGTTTTATTGCCATTCCTTTTAAAATATTGTCTTAATAGATTTATATGTTGTTTGTCTTGATGTTCTTTTTTTTTCGTTTCTTTGACCCAATATATGTTCAGTGATACTTCAAATAACATGTTTAAATAGCATTGATTTCTGTATTGTGTTTTATTTTTATACTAGTAACTGGTGTTAAAAATATATCTCTACATTAATGAGCCAATGTATTATGGTGTGGGCTGCTGTGGGCCAGGAAGTCCAGGGACACTTTTTGGTCCCAGTCCGCCACTGTAATAACGAATGGAGAAAGCGCAGTCAAAGCCCGGGGATTCTGTGTTCCGCGGGGGCCAGTCGTTAATAGCTGACACTCACATGTCGTGAATAGCTGACACTCAGTGACAGCCAATGAAATTGAAGCATTTTTGCCGCTTTCCACAAGGTGTGGCGTTGCTTAAATAATATCCGTATAATATCCGTATATCCTATAAAATCGTCCAGACCCTGGTTCGAATCCCGCTCTGGGTGAAAATGTAATAAATGTGAATCCTTTGTTTTACACTTTTTGCTTATGATAATCATTAAATTATAGCAACTGTGAGGTGAGTGCTAATGTGTTTCATAGCTTAAGCAAAAAAAATTCTCAATTGCAAACATGCATTTAGTACTGAAGCTCAACTTGATAATGTAATGGCTATATCTATGGCATTTTAGCAAATAGCACCGGCATTTTGAGCACTGGCTGGGAATCGAACCCGGGTCTCCCGCATGGCGGGCGAATCACCTACCACTGAGCCACCAGTACCCGTCTGCATTTAAAGCGCATAAAAACAATAAAACAATACTGTTATAGGCTAATGTCATACATCTTTGTAGTCACGCGCGGGTGCGTTACAATAATAATAATAACTACTACTACTAAAAATAATAATTCTGAATGAAAATGATGAATACATACATAACAGTTTGAGCTTGACACGTTTATGAGCTCTGTCGCTAGCCGTCAATGGGCGCCTAAGAGACATAATATTTTTCGGCTTCAGTAGACACACAATACTTTAGACTGACACACGACTGCCCCCTACAGGTATTGTAGGGCATTTTCACAGCTTGCCGCGCGCACTCGCGGCAAGTCGTGGGATCCCCTTTCCGAAAACGTGCATTTTTAAAGGCCAGATCTGTATATGAGCTTGACTATACACTATATAAGTGCTGACTGGAGCCTGAGACCAGGTATGTCCCAGATAATCATACTGCTGACACCCTTGGAGAAAACCTGAAGTCTGCTGTAGCAGATTGGGGACTGGATGAGCACAAACTAGTTTGCATCACTACAGATAATGGTGCTAACATTGTTGCTGCAATAAGGGATCTTGGCTGGCCATGGCTCAATTGCTTTGGTCACAACCTCCATCTCGCTGTGTCCCATGGTTTGGACAGCAACAAAGATCGGACAGAGCGTGCCATAGGACTCTGTAAAGGTTTGGTTAACACATTTAACCTGAAGCTGGCTTAAGAGGAGAGACCTGAGGAAGGCACAGAGTGAGGCTAATCTCCCCTAACACAGTCTAATACTGGTGAGTGGTGTTTAATTCATGAATAAAATATTTATATAATATGTTCATTTCGGTTCATTTTCCCGACCGACAACCGCCGCTCATTATCTGATTTTTATCCATTAACATTATAAGATTATAATATTGAATTAGCATTAAGTAAAAAATAAAATTGACACGGGTCTGTGATCCGTTAAAAATAAAAATCACAGGTTTATATTAATGTGCAAACGAAACATGCAGAACAGATCAACAACAGAAGTTACAGAACCTGGATTCACATAAAATTCACGCACCTGCAGCATTTCTGACAGTGACAACAGAAAAAGACAATAAAATAATATAAAAAAAAAACATTTATGCAGCAAAAAAAAAATCAAAAAAAAAAAAAAAAAACCCTTTACCATAGTATTATAATCGGTCAAAATGTTTACTTTCGTTTAACGGTTAAATGGTCAATATAAGCATTGATAAGAATAATAAACATGTAAAAAGAAGTTATTTTATTTAGGAATGTTGACCGACAAACTAATGAACAAGAACAATATCATCTTTCACACAGGATGTTGTCACACGTTGGGGCACTAAGTAGAAGATGGTAGAGAGGGTGCTGGAGCAGCTCCCAGCCATAAGACGTGTCCTGGTTAAAAACAAAAAACATAGCCACCTCAACCCAACCTGGCAGGATGTTGCTGTGTTGGAGTCTATCAACGCAACAATGAAACCACTGGCTGACTTCACAGACATCCTTTCAGGGGAAAAATACGTCACGGTGTTCTCGGTTAAGCCTGTGTTAAAAATGATTAAAGACGACCTTCTCTCTCCAGGCCCTGATGACACTGCACTGACAGCCAGTATTAAACAAAACATGTGCAGGGTACTGACTGAAAAATACAGCTTACCTGCAATCAATGTCCTACTTAGAAAGGCCACCATCTTGGATCCAAGGTATCATGGCAGCATGGAGGAGGCAGGTGCATTTGATGATGTCAAAAATCAGCTTGTGCAAGAGCTACTGGATTTAGGACCAGAAAAAAGTGGAGAAGGTACAAGTGGTGAGAGCTGCAGCAAAGCCACTAGGGGAAACGAGGATGAACCTACTGCTGCCGCACTCACCAAGAAGAGGCTGAGTGACCTTCCTCAAAACAGA
Organism: Clarias gariepinus; assembly: GCF_024256425.1. Classification (NCBI taxonomy): domain Eukaryota; kingdom Metazoa; phylum Chordata; class Actinopteri; order Siluriformes; family Clariidae; genus Clarias; species Clarias gariepinus. The sequence continues at coordinate 1,290,037 of NC_071124.1, forward strand.
AGAGCTCGTAATCTCAGTCAGGCCCAGGCTGCATTTCCAAAAAGAGTGCTGGCTGATGCAGAGCTGACTAAGTTCCTCCAAGAGGATGCAATTGATGCATCTTGTGATCCCTTGGTGTGGTGGCATGACAATCAAAGAAGAAGTCCTTTGATGGCCAAGTTGGCCCAAAAATACATGTGCATTTGTGCTACAAGCACCAGCTCTGAGAGAATGTTTAGCACAGCTGGCAACATTGCTACTCCTGAGAGATCCTGCCTTAAGCCACACAAAGTCAAAATGTTGGTATTTCTTGCACGGAATCTGCCATAAAATCACTATCTCTCTCTCTCTCTCATCATTGGTGTACATAGACTGCAATTCACTTTTTTTGTTGGAGAAATTATTTTTCAAATGTTTTTTGCATATGGCTTGAGGCTTTTTGTTTGTTTGTTTACAAAGGTCCTAACAGGCAGTTTTGCCTGTTTTGGAATGCATGTTGAGCCTATTGTTTAATTTTGTTTAAGTGCAATTTTATTTATATCCATTTTATTTATTGTTTTTGGTATTTATTCAAGTACATTTTTTGTTAACAGAGACTAAGAGTCCATTGCTTTTATTGTTTTTGGTTGTTTTGTTCATTGTTATTGTGGATATTTAAAATGTTTTCCATTTTCAGTGTTAAATAGTCTAAAAATAAAAGTTTTTGTATTTTGAAAGGCGTATGTGCATTATTATGCTATTATCATTATTTTAGATGAAAATGGTCTCAGATCGACAATATTATCGTTTATCGCGATAATTTTTTGGACAATTTATCGTCCAGCAAAATTGGTTATCGTGACAGGCCTAAAACTGCCCATTAAATTAATGGCGGCGAGGCCTATACGGTCTGAAGACTTCTACAAACGCCACCCCGACGCACAACGCCTGGAGGCATTCAATAGAGGGGAGGGTACTGTCACGAACTCACGCATACATCATGTTCGAAGTCTGCCTTCATTCCCTGACAGCTCATTTCTCACGTTGTCAGACTTCTCATCACACGGTCATGTTTTCCCATGCTGTCATCTCTCCTAACACGCCCCCAGACTGCCCTGCCAGCACACCGGTTTCTCATTCGGCGCTGATTTCTTCCGGCTTATAAGAAAGCGCAGCACACTATCTTACCGCTGGATTATTGTGTTTTTTTTCGCTGAGTTTTCTCGTGTTTCTGTTTTTGATTTTTTTCATGTTGCCGATTTCGCTTTCTTTTTCATTTTTGCTTCTCGACTCACGATTTGGATTTGTCACCACGCTCGGATTTAACGGCTTTGAACTTTCGCTCAAGTTTCTCAACTATGTCTCTGGTACACGTTTGTTTCCGCTCGACGCCCTGGCTGACAGATCACACGGCTTTTTGGCTCAACGACATCACAGATGGATTTCACGGCTCTGACCTAATGCTTCCGCTTTCACGACTAAGGCTCTATCTCACGTCTTGGCGCTGATATAATGCTAAGGATCTCACAGCTCTGCTCCAACGCCTCTGCTCTCACTACATCACCACCACAGGAGATCTGGGAGACTCATGACCCGCACCTCCACCTGCACTTGGGTCCATCTTCACAGCCCACGATTCGCGCACCTGACAGTCACTGTTCATGTTGTTTTAGTTTTAGCAGTTTTTGTAGAAAAGTTGCACTGGTTAAGGTTGAGGCGTAAAAAAAATGCATGCCACGGTCTTTTACATTGATGTGAGACGACTGAGGAGGCAGAGGAAGCCTGTGGGACAAATCCAAAGATAACTTTAACATACGTAGCAGCATGTAACGCTTTTATTTAATTCAGCTACTAAACTTTTCCAGGACATAATATATTACAGGCAGGAACAAACTAAACTCAGTCCTGAACACGGGATTTCGTTTCTGATGTCCATGGTGTAAATGTCTCTGTGTTTATAATCCACATGGCATCTCTCTCCAGCAGCTTTTCTGCTTTCATACAGAAACATTTGCATGTGGTTTGTGCTGCAGCTTCTGTTCTCTTCATCACTACATGGAGGGAAGCTGAATTAATAAATAAGTAAATAATCATTTTTAATTCTTTCCACAGAGGAAGCTGTGTAATATGTCTTCTACTTAACAGACCAAAAGATGAGTTTTCTGAGCCAGATTAAAGTCCAGTTCCAGCTGCTTTGGGACAAGAAAGACCTGAACTGAACTGGATTTAATGCAGTTATCTCCATCTTCAGAACCGTTCTGTTACTCTGTCCTTGAGCGATTAAGCCAACACTAACATCCTTGTAGACTTTTCTAGAAAGCTTCACTATCTAATACAATGTCGTTTCCAAAATAACATTAGTTCAAGTTCCTCTTGACTTCTGAGGCTGATCAGAGATCTGGGATCCAGCTGAGGGTAAAAAGTCATTTTATTCAGTGGTGAAGGATGTACAGGGAGGTAATAATTAGTTCCTGACATGAGAGTGGGAAAGACAGCATCTAAACATAGCAGGTTACCGTAATACTTTACGTCCATAAGTCCTCCAGATCTGCTTCTTTACCCAAGCCAAATTTATTTACAAAAATGCTTGGATAAATAAATAGGTTTTTAGCCTGGACTTGAACACTGAGACTGGGTCTAAGTTCCGAACAATAATTGGAAGACTATTCCATAATTTTGGAAGAAAAAAAAGAAAAAGCTCTGCCCCCTGCTGTGGTTTTCATAACATGCGGTACTGACAAGCAGCCTGCAACCTTTGATCGAAGTAGGCGCGGTGGATCATAAGACACGTGGCGCGCGACCATTTAATGCTTTATACATCAATAGTAGTATTTTAAAATGGATGTAAAATTTCACAGGTAGCCAATGCAGTGTGGATAAGATAGAGGTGATGTGCTCATATCTTCTGATTCTAGTGAGGACTCTTGCTCCTACATTCTGGACTAACTGAAATAATTCAAAATCAGTAAAACATAAGAGAAGACGCTAGATGAACAATTCCAAGGGTAATCCAAGTCAAGTAGGCTTTTATTGTCATTCCAACCATATACAGTTCAGTACACAGTGAAACGAAACAACGTTCCTCCAGGACCAAGGTGCTACATACACGTAACAACATAAATTAACAACACAACATAAATTAACAACACACTTTACTGGAAGATTGACATTTTTTAAGTTAACCTAAAAACTATCTATTTCTATACAAAAAAGGGACAACAAAAGACAACAGACAACAAAGTCGCCTGCAATGTGCAAATAAGGGCTACAGAATGACAAAGAATAGTCAAGGTAACAGACAAGGTCCATAAACACTTCCCTCACCTAGAGATATGACAACTACAACCTCAGGCAGAGCTAAACAACACAATAACAACACAGTAACACAACACCACAACATCACAACAACACAACAGAGCAGGTTTAAGTACACAGTTTAATCAAGGTGCAGGTGGGGACAACAATGAAGGGAAATGGACAAAAGCACAGGTGAGCTTAGAGCATTAGACATGGACATTGAACCTCACGAACTAGCTACTGCAGTACAGAAGCTATCTAATGGATGAGCACCGGGCATTAATGGACTTCCAGCTGAATTTTTCAAACAGTTCTGGAAAATATTGGGGGCAGACTTGCATGAGGTTTTTAACTGGTCTATAAACAACAGAAATTACCCACAAGTTGCATATGGAGGGTTTTATAACTGCTTCCAAAAAAAACTTTCGTCTTCAGACAGCTTAAAGACTCTAAAACGAAGAATCAACATGAACTTACAAAGCATGTCTACTCTTGCAAAGTATAGAAGACTTTAAATATGACAAACACATATTCATAATGAACTTTCACTACACATTGGAAGGAGACAAAAATCCAGCCCCATCGACTGCTGCAGGGAATGTTGAGAAAGGTGATTTTAACGCTGCCTCCAGAGTTTAGGTAGGCATTGGAACGGGGTTCTGGAAGTGACTACCCTACCCTCCTGTCTCCATCTTTGTAGCCGCAGAACGACCAGAAGTGAAGGAAAGAATACTACCCTTTCAAGGTCTTGTACACAGTCAGCATGAAGGTCAGAACTCTCTGGCTGGGGTGAAGAAATCAAGGTGGTCGGATCTGCTGGCACTGGGCTCTTCCCCACGAGACAGCTGGAGGTCCCGTCCAAGCCCTTGTGGAGTAGCGTACAGCCCATCTGCAGTGGAGGATCACGCAAGAAGCTGCGACCACAAACAGACATGTAGCACACATCAACTCCATCATATCTACAACAGCCCTGTTTGTGGAAGTGAGGAAACTTTAGACCACCTCTTTTTAACATTAAGAGAATGGACAGGCAATGCATAGGCACAAGAAAAACCTTCATGACATAATTATTGAGTTGCTGCAGCTTCATTAACTTCACACCGGCTTACTTTCACTTACAGTATATAACATTGTCCATTATGTGACAGTGCTACAAGGCTTGATCAAAACTTATCAGAGAGCTTACAGTACATTCTTGGCCTGAAATACTCAGATGAAGAAAGAAAAACATTTAGAATTTAATTTTCTAATAGGCCAGGCAAAACTGGTTTACACAAAATAATCAGTGGCTCCCTAAACCCAGAGCTCATGTTTAAAACTATTTTATTAGTCAGACTGAAAATCTAATTTGTCGATGCAAAAATGACAAACAAACTGCAGGACTTTAATAAGGTTTGGGGACACGGAGACATTTTATGCTGTGTGGAAAACAATCTCTTAAATTTAACGTTTTAACAGAGGACTTATAAACTAAAGGTTTTATAGGTGTATGTACAGTATGTAAAGTGTTCGGGACGTCTATTCGCCCTTTTTTATTATATATAATTTTATGTTATTTTATTCTATTCTCTGGTCTTATATACTATCAGTTATTGGAGCTCTTTTCTGACTTATTACATTAAAATCAAATCTGTAGGATTTTAACTATAATGTGATTGTACATGTACACAGGGACTTGCACAGACATTTTAAGGGGCAGGGGCTCAAGTGAAATAAAGGGTACTTCTCATAATTACGTTTTTTTTTCTTTCTTTTTTTAAACAAAAAAGTATATATATTAACGCAACACTGACTTCCTTTTTTTAAAAAATTATAAAAAAAAGTTAATTTATAAATATTTTTATTTTTTATGTTTAATGTTAACTTATTTCTACTAAGTTTTATTGATTAATGTACCAGATGCAGTTACTCAGATTTACTACATTTTGTGTATCTATCCTCCATCTGTTTGCATCTGTAGATTTCTTCTAAATTTACCAATTTATGCTATGATATATGCTTATTAGTAACTTTATTAAGCTTATTTAGTAAGCTTATTACTAACTTATTTTATTACATGATGGCTTGGTTGAATTCCAATGTAGAATGCGGTCTGCTATTTCTTGATAAAAGCCCGCTGTGCGGAGTAGAACAGAACATGAAGAACAGAGCATTGCTATGGACTCACAGGATTCTAACCGTAGAGACAGAGTGTACTATTTTCTTTAGCGGAAGCAATACAATCGGGCTTAAATCTATAAACTCCCTTTTAATATTTTGTGTCAAAATAATTATTTATTTGGTAGGTAGCCATGTAATAAGCGGGATAATATATAGCAATTATCCCTTACACATTAGCTAGTCCAGTAGCTCATGAAGCATGCATGCTAGCAAAACACAGGTTAACTATATATTTGTCTTTGGCTAATCAGCAGTAAATTCGTGGATGTTCGCTTCAGAACTCCTGACCTGATATTTAGATATACTATTCTTCAATAAATATATTTGTTTGACAGGGAAGCTGTGCGCAAACAGGAATATATATTATTTTTCTCAAAAAAAAAGCACCCCCCAAAAAAGGGCACTTTCTCTCCAAGAATAAAAAGGGCAGGTGCTCAAGCCTCCTTTAACCTCTATGTGTGCACGTGCCTGCATGTACAGTATCTACTTTTTCTCTAACATGTTTAGCTTTTATACTGTATATTTTATATTTTTTACTTAACTATATCTACTTATGTGAAGTTATTTTATTTATTTATTTAATTATTTGTGCGTTAATAAAGTAGACATGCCAAAAATGTTCAAAATAAAAGGCACTTAAAATTTAAGTCTTTCTTTTACTCACTCTCTCTCTCTCTCTCTCTCTCTCTCTGTGGCAATTATTTGAGTAAAATCTGAGAATGTCACATTTTAACTGATTTTGAGATGAAAATACAACACTCTTATATTTATTTATATGCTATAACCATTTCCACAAAATGTAACCATTAAATTCAATCTTTCCATTAAATGTAACCCCCCCCCCACACACACACACACAGTTTATATTTTTTCACAACCAGGAGGAGCTACAAGACCTCTGGTCGACTTTATTTTCCGATCACATCACAGAGGTGTTTAAAGTTTAGAACCGAATGAGAGGAGAAAGGAAAATGAGAGAGAGAGAGAGAGAGAGAGAGAGAGAGGTGATGGGCGAGTTAAGGCAGGTTCTTTTTCCTCCTCTCATCCTCCTCATTTGCATTTTTTAATTCAGTACAGAACAGGGAAGAAAAATAATAAAACTGACAATTTAGAGAAAAAGCACATTGGTAAATAAAAGGTGTGTCTCTAAAATTTTAGAGTTGCAGGTGGCGCTGTTCGCTCTGAGCTGTCTGTCAGCTGTCTGTCAGGTGACCTCCAGAGCAGCGTGACTAAGGACGTGATGGTGTGGAGTGTTGACAAGATACCTAAGCGCACTACACCTTGTCTCGGTCCTCGTTACTGATGATGACGACATCACAGATGCTGGATGAGAGAGAGAGAGAGAGAGAGAGAGAGAAATATCACGAATTATTGTTTAAAAAATGAAAGCATCCCCCATCCTGCCCCCAAATAGGCAGGGCATGAGCGCTCTACCCTGGAAAGATTCTAAATCTAAATCAATAACAATGAATCATTTCAGGACACCTGGTCATGCTTCTTACAGAACATCGAGAAATATCTCTTCTCTCCACAACTGTGTTCAGATTAAATGTGTTTATTTTAATAATAAATTATTTTTGTGAAAGCAGGGGGCGTGGCCTAGTGTAAATGAAGGGTGGAGCCAGAAGAAGTGTAAGGTAATGGTCTAGATCAGCAGGCCCTGCAGTTTATCCTGCCCGACTTTAAGAAGGTGCTGTAAATGTTATGTGTTATATACAGTAAGTCTTTATTCAAAAGTTACTTCAGTTGAGTGAATGATGTTGGTTGAGATTTCCTTTCCTGTTCCTTGGTGAAAACAACGACTTGGGAGAAGTTTGTGTTGGAGATACCTGAGAGCGACAGTAAACACACACCACGGAGCAGCGGAGATGAAGACGAGGAGAACAGACTTGGAATACTTCTGGGAAACAAAGAGTACAGGTAATTAGCATGGTAAACATACACTTCTTACGTGTGATCTTACAGATTCAGTCCACTTTAGCTTATACGAGCCCGGACAATGAGTGCAGCATGGTGTGTGCTTTAATTGGCGTGCATTGATTGACTTCAGGTGGCGATGGTTAGTATTCTGGAGATAAAGGCCGTTGTGTTTGGCTGGTATCGGAGCCTGGCCCGACTGTAACATTAGGTCTGTCCATTATTATAATATAAGAGCTTTAACTGTCAATCAGATGGTCATTGGCAAACAATCAACTAACTACAAGACGCCAACCCCCAACTCTGTAGGGAATCAACAACTGGTTGATGACCTGAATGAGTTCTATTGTAGATTTGAAACACCCAGTTTCACACCACACCCCTGTCCTGACCCTCTTTCTACACCACCATTATCACCTCTAGCAACCATCCTCTCTTCCCCCCCTGCACTCCAGGTCTGTGAAAAGGATGTTCGCCAAATCTTTCTAAAACAAAAGAGAAGGAAAGCTCCAGGCCCAGACGGCGTGACACCAGCCTGTCTGAAATCCTGTGCTGACCAGCTGGCTCCCATCTTTACACAGATCTTCAACAGATCACTGGAACAATGTGAAGTGCCTTTGTGCTTTAAACGTTCCACAATCATCCCCATTCCAAAAAAAACTAAAATCACAGGACTTAATGACTACAGACCAGTCGCCCTAACATCTGTGGTCATGAAGTCATTTGAAAGACTGGTGTTGGCCTATCTGAGGGACATCACAGGACCCTTACTGGACCCCCTGCAGTTTGCCTATAGAGCAAACAGGTCTGTTGATGATGCAGTCAACATGGGACTGCACTTCATCCTCCAACATCTGGACAAACCAGGGGCTTATGCAAGGGTCTTGTTTATAGACTTTTCATCAGCTTTTAATACGATCATCCCAGCACTGCTTCAGACCAAACTAAACCAGCTCTCTGTTCCTAGCTCTATCTGTCACTGGATCACCAGCTTTCTGACAGACAGGCAGCAGCCAGTGAGACTGGGGGAATTCATGTCCAACAGCCACACCACCAATACTGGAGCCCCTCAGGGATGCGTTCTCTCCCCACTCCTTTTCTCCCTGTACACCAATGACTGCACCTCTACAGACCCCACTGTCAAGCTCCTGAAATTTGCAGATGACACCACAATCATCGGCCTCATTCAGGACGGTGACGAGTCTGCTTACAGAAGTGAGGTTGAGCAGCTGGCTGTCTGGTGCAGTCTCAACAACCTGGAGCTGAACACGCTCAAAACAGTGGAGATGATTGTGGACTTCAGGAGGAACCCACCTGCACTTCCCCCACTCACCATCATGAACAGCACTGTGACAGCAGTAGAGTCATTCCGGTTCCTGGGCACGACCATCTCTCAGGACCTGAAGTGGGACATTCACATTGACTCTATTGTTAAAAAGGCCCACCAGAGGTTGTATTTCCTTCGCCAGCTAAAGAAATTCAACCTGCCACAGGAGCTGCTCACACAGTTCTACTCAGCCGTCATTGAATCCGTCCTGTGCACTTCAATAACTGTCTGGTTTGGCTCAGCTACGAAAACAGACATCAGAAGACTACAAAGGACGGTTCGGACTGCTGAAAGAATTATTGGCACTGCCCTGCCCACGCCACAAGAACTGTACACATCCAGAGTGAGAAAAAGGGCTCGGAATATCACTTTGGACCCCTCACACCCAGGCCACCTTTTATTTGAACTTTTGCCGTCGGGTCGACGCTATAGAGCACCTAACATTAGGACAGTCAGGCACAAAAACAGTTTTTTTCCCCAGGCAATCTCCCTCATGAACAGTTAAACATCAACTGTCAATAAATATATGTGCAATATTGTGTACAGTATCACAGTGCAATATACTGTATAATACCACAGATTTCAGATATTTATATAACTTATTTAAAAGGTATCTCACACCCTACTCCATTTGATGTCAAATTTTTTTTTTTTTTTTTTTTTTTTTTTTTGTCGTGCTGTTTTTGTCTTGTCATTTGTTTTCTGTTCTGGAAGCTCTGTCACTAAAACAAATTTCTTTTACGTGTAAGCGTACTTGGCAATAAAACTCTTTCTGATTCTGATTCTGATCAATTAATCAATCAAAAAACTTCATGAGCCCCAAGGGGCGTCAGCCCACCAGAAAATCAGGCGGTATGACAAATTCCAAATCCAGCCCTGGCTTCTCCTCATTTTTATAATAAAAGCCATAAGACTGCAGTGAACGAGGCCGCAATGACATGCAGAGACAGATATGAAATAATAAACAGGCCGAGATTATACAGTGAAATATTCATTTTTAACACATTTATTATTGCATTATTTATTATCCTCAAAATACCAGGTTACATTTTATTAATATGCAACAGAATATACTTTGATTAATAATTAACATTAGCAGGTATTCAATTATGAACAAAACAAATAAAAAATATATAAACATATAACAATATAATGATATTTTGCAGAGCTAAATTACCTTATAACAAAATTTACCTACAAATGTAGAGAAATAAAGGGAACTAATTAAAAGTGAATAAAGTACATAAGTAGAGAATGTGTGTTTGTGTATTTTACTTTTTTATCTAAACTGATATCTTTAAGTTCTTTAAAGAGAGTGTGTGAACTGTTCCTGCACACTTTGGGCTTTTTTCCTGCTCTATGACCCCTGATTGACCTCATCACCTAGTGAAGAAGTGCATAATGAGGGGTTCAGGTGAGTTAGTGCTGGAAAACACTAAACTGTGCAGTGCTCTGTTCTTCCACATGGAGAGAAGCGCCTTTTATTTCAGTTTACACACGACTCGAAGTTTATTAGAGTCCATCACATAATCAGGTGCTGCTTCTGCAGTGTGTGTGTCAGAAGGGCAGTAAGACGGCCCAGGTTCCGTCTTTCTCTTGGAGAGACTGTTCGGTCCGAGCCCCACCCACAGAGAAGACCCTGGGGGGACACGCCACTTCCTGAGCTCAGACTCCACCTCTTCCTGTTCAGCTTCAGAATCGATGTTCAGAATTCCTGCCCTGTTCCCTTCATTACAGTAACCCAGCGCTTCCTGCCAGCTCAGAGCCTCAGCACTCACATGGATGGAGCCTGAGAGAGACAGAAAAACCCAAAAGGAGGAGGATGGTTTAGAGTGAGATCAGGGACAGAGACTCACACCAGCTGTGGTCTAGTCATCATACAGAAGAGCGATGAGACAGATTTACTGTTTATAGAGTCGTCACTTACTGTTGGTGTAACACAGAGGGTATCGTTTACTACTGCATGTCACTGAGTACCATTTTCCTCCCCTCAGATATACACAGTCTGATGACTGAGGTTCTCCACTCCCCCAGTCCCAGTTCCTGTAAGCAGAGTTGCCTCCATCAGTCCACTGCCAGTCATCACGCAGCAGGCCGATCCAGTAGGATATGTTGCTGTTTAACCCTTTAATCTTTACATCTTCATTTTGCTGCTGATCTTTGATGCTGACCAAGTCAGTGTAGTTCATTCTGCAGTAACGCTGAGCTTCATACCAGGTCTTATTCTCAAGGATCAGATGATAAATATAAGTCTGTGAATAAGCATCTATTAAAGTGCAAAAATTAGGTTATATATTGCATATATTTAATAGTTAGAATGTAGTCAAGTCACACTGATTTACCTTGTTCATAGCACATGAAGTATTTTGTCATGTTGCACTGAAGACTTTCCCATGAACCATCAGGCTTCATAGCTGCACAGCAACTTGATGTCCCACAATCCCCTGTCAGATTTCTAAATGTTACACGATCACCATTAGACCATTTCTCACTGAACTGACTGCGATAGAGACCAATCCATCCTTCTCTATCACCAGCCTTCATCGTCAGGTTATACAGTTGAGTGTTGTCTTCATCAGAGTACACAGTGACAAGGTAGGAGTAATAATTTCTGCAAACTGCCCAAGCCTCAGTCTGATTTACGAGAACAGAAATCTCAGTGAAGATAGTGAGTCTGCTGTGGACTGGAGGAGAAAAGGCTGTGGAAGAAATTTCTCCTGTTAATGTAGCAGGACAGAAATAAAGGAGAAAAATAATCTAGTCACTTTGTGTGTATAAAACTGTTAACGGGTGAATCTTCCAGTCTGTATAAGTTTATATCTGATACATAGGTTTCACTCACTCACTTACTCATCGTCTATACAATCGTCTATAGTCGTCTAGGGGGACTACCGCATCTGGACCTCTGACAACTTTCTGCTGGTGACGTAACTTCCTGTTTTCGTATCGATGCCGCGAAAGTTTCGAGTTTGTATCAGCGTTTTAATTATTTTGCTTTTTCATTTATACAATAATAATATTAATAGCAACTAGATTTTTACATCTTCATACTATTTGGCTTCGCCTTTTTTCCCGTTTTTTTTTTTTTTGTTGCGCTATTTAAAGACCAACAAACGGAATTTAGCTCAGAACAACTAAACACACGACTCAGGTACGTTATAATGGATAATATTCTGCTCGTTCAGTGTGTAGAGTGCAGGATGTTTGGACATTCTTCCTCCGTAGTTAGTGATAATTTTACTTGTGATAGGTTTGTGTTAGTGAGCACTCTGACGGAGAAGATATCAGCATTAGAGGAGCACATCCAGGCAGAGAGGGTTAGAGAGTGTGAAAGCAGTGTTATTCCCGTAGCGGACAGTCTGGGTGCCGCAGGCAGAGATAACCAGCTCCCGGCTCCGGCATTAGAGCCCTCAAAGCGGGGCAAGTGGGTGATGACTCGGCGGCATACTCGATCAGCCAAAGGCTACACTCGATGCTGCGTGAAAACGCTATGGGAATATCTTTTCATGTTGCCGGTTGTGAAGCATGTGTGTACCAAACATGCCAAATTTTGGCTTATATAACCTCGGTCAGGTGACGTCATCTGATTAGATGCACCTGCAGGGTTTAAATAGGAGTGAGCCGGCAACATTCCTCAGATTTTTTTCTTCACCGCATTGTGCGCGTGTGTGTCAGCAAAGCATAACGAAAATATAAAACAAGCAAAATTAAATCTCATAAAACTCACCAGATAGTATGGCGGAGTTTAGAGTAAGATGTCCCCCTTCTTGTGAAAATTTCCTTTCGGAAGGCGATATGCATACATTCTGCTTCGAATGTTTGGGTAAGAAGCATGCTCTCGAAGAGCTTAATGGAGAGTGTGAGCACTGTGATCTTCTCCCCATGAAGCTGCTTCGCGCGCCGCACTCATGGGAATCACAAGCAGATCTGCCCGAGTCACGAGAGACGGAGTCCCTCCTTTCTTTCGCCCTCTCCCCCGATCCCGATGTCTCTCCTTCCACTTCACGACCTCACTCCGGTCCTTCTTGCGGGTGTGTTGAAGAGACTCATTCTCCTGCTTCTGTGGAAATGGAAGTTGCTTCCTCAGAACGCTCCACTAAAGATGCGAGAGAATATGAGGAATTGCTCAAAGTTACAGGTAGAAATTACAGGTAGAACAGGTTCCTCCTCCAGACAGAAAGTCAGGCTACTACAGTCGTTACTTTCTGGTCCCCAAGAAAGGCGGGGGGCTGCATCCGATTTTGGATCTTCGCGTGTTGAACCGCTATCTCAAAAAGTACAGATTCAAAATGTTAACCATCAATATAATTGGCTCGCAAATCCAACCAGAAGATTGGTTTGTGACGATAGATTTAAAGGACGCATACTTTCACATAAAAGTTTTGCCACAACACAAGAAGTTCCTGAGGTTCGCTTTTGGGGGAGAAGCTTACCAGTATCGGGTCCTTCTTTTCGGTCTAGCTCTGTCACCCCGCACATATACAAAATGTATGGATGCTGTCCTGGCTCCCTTGCGACTCCAGGGCATCCGTATTCTCAATTACATAGACGACTGGCTAATCCTGGCCCAGTCTCAGCAGCTAGCGCTCCGACATCGCGATGTTGTCCTAGCTCATCTCCATTCGCTGGGATTGAGACTCAACGCTACCAAAAGCGTTCTCGTTCCGGCTCAGAGGACAACATACTTGGGGGTCAGATGGGATTCGATCACTATGCGGGCACAATTGTCTCCCGCTCGTGTCGAATCCATCCTCAGCGCCCTCAAGGAAATCAGACTAGACCAGGAAGTGACTTTTTATCACTTTCAAAAATGTTTAGGCCTCATGGCAGCTGCATCCACGGTGATACCTTTGGGCCTTTTGCACATGAGAGCTTTTCAGTTGTGGCTAAGAGCCAGGGGATTTCATACAAGGGCCAATCCCCGAAGGCGAATAAGGGTTACGCTCGAAGGACGCAAAATGCTAACGACAGACGCTTCCCTTACCGGCTGGGGTGCGGTCTTGGATGGCCGTCCAGGTCAAGGGCGCTGGAGAGGTCATCTTCTTGCATGGCACATCAATTGCCTCGAAATGATGGCTCTATTTTTGGCCCTACAGCACTTTATCCAGCAGCTGAGAGGCTACCATGTTCTAGTGCAGGTGGACAATACATCGGTAGTCTCCTACATAAATCACCAGGGCGGACTGCACTCGCACCGCTTGAACGAGCTAGCGCATCAGGTTCTGCTCTGGGCACAGGACAAGTTCCTGTCCCTCAGGGCGATTTACATTCCAGGGCACATGAATGTGGGAGCAGATTTACTGTCCAGACAAGCTGTGACACACTGGGGAATGGAAACTCCACCCCGACATAGTCAGCCAAATCTGGGAAAGATTCTTTACAGCAGAGGTGGACCTCTTTGCCTCCCAAGAGACAGCACAATGTCCTCTCTACTACTCTCAGAGCTCCCCTGGGTCTGGACGCGATGGCCCATATGTGGCCCAATTTACGCCTTTATGCGTTTCCTCCAATATCTCTGCTCCAGGGAGTCCTGGCGAGGGTCCGTCAACATGGTTTGCGCCTCTTACTGATAGCGCCCCGTTGGCCGGCCAGAGTATGGTTCTCGGACCTAATACCTCTCCTTGATGGCTCACCTTGGATGATTCCAGTGAGGAGGGATCTTCTGTCTCAGGCGCAGGGGACAATATTTCATCCCCGACCCGTGCTTTGGAACCTTCACGTTTGGCCCCTGAATGGGGCCAACTAAGTCAAGCTGGTCTTCCAGCCAGCGTTATTGACACTATTCTAGCCACTAGAGCTCCCTCCACTAGGAAAGCTTATGCCCTCAAATGGAATGTTTTCGAAAGTTGGTGCATGACGAAGCAGGTAGACCCAGTCCACTGCCGAATTGTTTCAGTGCTCAAGTTCCTGCAAGATAAGTTGTCCTCGGGCTTGTGCCCTAGCACCCTTAGGACGTACGTGGCCGCTATCTCAGCCTGCCACGTTCCAATCGAGGGAGTTACTGTGGGAAAACACCCTTTAGTTGCCCGTTTTATTCGTGGAGCTAAACGGTTGAGGCCACCCACTAGAGCCACGACCCCTTCATGGGATTTATCTATCGTGCCAAAGGTCTAATTGACACTCATTTCGAACTGCTAGAGTCAGCGCCTGACAGGCTTCTGACTCTTAAGATGGTTTTTCTTATGGCCATTACCTCTCTCAAGAGGATTGGGGATCTGCGCGCCTTGTCAGTCTCCCCATCCTGCCTGGACTTTGCCCCGGGGCAAGTCAAGGCCATTCTGCATCTCACCCGAACTATCTTCCCGAAAGTTCCATTTTCAAACATGCACCCTGTTGTTCTTGAAGCCTTCTGTCCTCCGCCTTTTACAGCTTCGGAGCAGGAGAAACTTCACCTGTTGTGTCCAGTACGTGCTCTTCGGATTTACGTCCCCCGTACCAGCCGGTGGCGTAGATCAGAGCAGCTCTTTAAATGCTATGGAGGCCGCAACCGGGGGGCGGCTGCCACTACGCAGACCATGTCACATTGGGTGAGAGATGCTATTGTTCTCTCCTATGAGGCGCGTGGGCTCACTTCGCCTCTAGGAATCAGGGCTCATTCAACCAGGGGGATTGCTTCATCTATTGCGCTAGCAAGAGCTATTCCCCTGCAACAAGTGTGTGACGCAGCGGGCTGGTCCTCTCTGCACACATTTATTAGATTTCATAGTCTGGATGTTCCTGTCACTCCGGGCTCACGAGTCCTCGAGTCAGCTTCCCAGACATAGTTCCGAGACCTCTCAGCCTTGTGCGCACACGCTACACAATGCGGGGTCCAGACTCTTGCAGTGCGGCGATGTTAGTACTCTTGTTCCCATAGCATTTTCACGCAGCATCGAGTGTAGCCTTTGAAAGGGAACGTCTCAGGTTACTTTGCTGTAACCCTGTTCCCTGAAAAGGCGGGAACGAGATGCTGCGTCCCAATGCCGCACTGCTCACGTGACCGGACGTCCGTTCAGACAATCAACCTGCAGGTGCATCTAATCAGATGACGTCACCTGACCGAGGTTATATAAGCCAAAATTTGGCGTGTTTGGTACACACATGCTTCACAACCAGCAACATGAAAAGATATTCCCATAGCGTTTTCACGCAGCATCTCGTTCCCGCCTTTTCAGGGAACAGGATTACAGCAAAGTAACCCAAGACGTTCTCAAAGATAGTGGTACATGCTGGAGCTGGAGGTACCTGCCTTTGTCAGTCAGAGGTTAGTAAGAATAACTTTTCAGAGGTGTTTAAACTAGCGAAGGCGATGTCCGATGACATAATATGCTCTAGTCCCATCCCAATGAGACGTGGCGGCATAGCTTACAGCCGGTTATGGTCGCTGAACTGCTGGATGTCCAGGTAATGCTCCGAATATAATGTGGGCTTCATAGACAATTGGATGACCTTTGAGGGCAAAGCTGGCCTGTTAGAAAGAGATGGTGTCCATCCCACTCGGGAAGGTGCTGCTCTTATTTCCTGTGGTATAGCTCATAGTCTCAGGAGAGGCCTAGTTAATCGGTGACAATCCAGAGCCCAGGCCAGGGAGCAGACAGACAGGCTAAACCAACCGTCTGCTAGCTGCATAGTGTTGTCTCTTAGGGTTCACTATATTAAGACTGTGTCTGTTCCCTGAGGAAAACAAAAATGTAAAAAGACCCAGAACGTTTGTTTTAGTAATTTAATTAACATAGATACCACAAACTCGGATCACACTGAATGCGCAGCTGGCACCTCTGATTTCTGAAGCTAGGACTGTTAAATATTAGATCTCTCGCATCTAAAGCAGTTATTGTTAATAAAATTATCACGGATCAGGAGTTTGATATACTCTGTTCAACAGAAACCTGGATTAAACAGAATGATTATATAGCTCTAAATGAAGCTAGTCCTTCTGAATACAACTACATACACCAGCCTCGGTTAACTGGTAGAGGAGAAGGCAGTTATTTACAATGATAATCTGACTATTATACAAAAACATGGACACAAATTTAATTCATTTAAAGTTCTCTATAGTAACATAAGTGTAGCTACAAATATTAATTCAGCTCAGATGATTCCACTAATTGTCATTTACAGACCTCCAGGGCCGTACTCTGAATTTCTTAGTGAATTTGCAGATTTACTCTCAAACCTAGTCGTTTCTGTAGACAAGGCGTTAATTGCTGGAGATTTTAATATTTATTTTGAGAATCCAGAAGACCCTGTGCGTAAAGCATTTATGTCCATACTAGACTCAGTAGGAGTAAATCGTCTCGGTTTACTTTGCTGTAACCCTGTTCCCTGAAAAGGCGGGAACGAGATGCTGCGTGAAAACGCTATGGGAACATCTTGTCATGTTGCCGGTTGTGAAGCATGTGTGTACCAAACACGCCAAATTTTTGGTTTTTATAACCTCGGTCAGGTGACGTCATCTGATAGGACGCACCTGCAGGTTATAAATAGGAGTGAACCAGAAACATTCCTAAGATTGATTTGTCTGAACGGTCGTCCGGTCACATAGGCAGTGCGGCATTGGGACGCAGCATCTCGTTCCCGCCTTTTCAGGAAACAGGGTTACAGCAAAGTAACCCGAGACGTTCCCTTTCAAAGGCTACACTCGATGCTGCGTGAAAATGCTATGGGAACGAGAGTGCCAACGCCGCCGCACTGCAAGTGTGTGGACTCCAAGGTTGTGTAGCGTGTGCGCACAAGGCCAAGAAGGTCTCAGAACTATGTCTGGGTAGCTGACTCGAGAATCTGGGCCCGGAGTAGCATGAACATCCAAACTATAAATGTAATAAATGTGTGCGGAGAGGACAACCCTCCATGTCACACACTTGCTGCAGGGGAATACCTCTTCAAATTCAAATCAAATTCAAATTTTATTTGTCACATTCACAGTCATACACAGTACGAAATGTAGTGAAATGCCAGTGACCTTAAAAAGAGAATTAAAGCTTAAATAAGTAATAAATATAAATAAAAGAAATACGATAGAGAATTTAAATAAAAAATAATAATAAAATTTAACTAGGAAAAATAGAACTAAAAATAGAAACTGAAAATAGAAATGTATGGTGTGCAAATATATGGTGTAATAATGGTGTGCAAATATGCATAGAAAAAGTGACTTTGTGCAAAGGTTATTAAAGTGTCTTTGTGCAATGGTCCAGAATGTAAACGTAAACATGTAGTGTAGATGTGCGTGGAGTTGTCCATAGTGTCCATGGATGTATAAAGAGTGATTGATTGATTGTGAAAATTGTGAAAAAATATAGTGTTAATTCTGCATAGTGGTGTGGTTGAGAGACCTTATCGCCTGCTGGAAGAAGCTCCTCCTCAGTCTCTCTGTGTTGGCCCTCAGGGAGCGGAATCGCTTCCCAGACCGCAGCAGAGTGAACAGTCCATTGTTGGGGTGGCTGAGGTCCTTCACGACCTTCCTGGCCTTGGTCCAGCATCGCTTGGTGTAGATCGAGTACAGGTCAGGGAGCTCTGTGCGGATAATGCGCTCAGCTGATCGCACCACCCTCTGTAGAGCTCGTCTGTCCTGCATGGTGCTGTTCCCGAACCAGGTCGTGATGTTTGACGTGGTGCTCAAAGAGATTTGCCAAATGCCAGGTCCTGCGTGATGTGAACACCGAGGTATCTGAAGCTGTCCACTCTCTCCACTGGGCTCCTGTTGATGATGGGGGTCTGGTAGTTCCTCACCTGCTTTGTACTGAAGTCCAATATCAGCTCCTTTGTCTTGCTGACGTTCAGGAGGAGGCACCAGTTCTCCAGATTTCCAACCTCTTCCAGGTAGGCCGTCTCATCGTTGTTGGTGATCAGGCCCACCATGACAGTGTTGTCAGCAAACTTGATGACGGTGGTGGAGTTGGTAGTGGCCACGCAGTCATAGGTGTACAGAGAGTACAGCAGGGGGCTCAGAACACAACCCTGGGGGGCTCCAGTACTGAGAGTGATGGAGGCTGAGACATGTCCACCCATCCTTACTGCCTGTGGTCTGCCAGTCAGAAAATTGGAGATCCACTGACACATGGATGAGCTGAGTCCCAGGTGCTCCAGCTTGGTGGTGAGTGTGGAGGGAATTATGGTATTAAATGCAGAGCTGTAGTCGATGAAGAGCACTTTCACATAATTCCCCCTCCGAGTGTCCAAGTGAGTGAGGGATGTATGGAGGAGATGTGAGATTGCATCGTCTGTGGAACGGTTTGGACGGTATGCCATCTGTAGTGGGTCCAGTGTGTCTGGTAGTGAAGAAATGATGAAGTCTTTGACCAGGCGCTCAAAGCACTTCATCACTACTGAGGTAAGGGCTACAGGGCGATAGTCATTGAGAGAAGCAGGATGTGGTTTCTTTGGGACAGGAACAATAATGGACTCTTTGAAGCATGTGGGGATCACCGATTGAGATAAAGAGATGTTGAATATCTCAGTGAACATAGGTGCTAGCTGGTCTGCGCAGGCTCTGAGAATACGACCTGAGATTCCGTCTGGTCCTGCTGCTTTCCTGGTGTTCACTCTCTTAAAGGCTCTTTTCACGTCATGCTCGGTGATGATTAACACACACTTCCGGTGCTGGCAGTGACTTCCTGTCTGTAGCCGTTAGCGCCGCTAGCATTAGCATCACTAGCATCTTTAGCTGCAGCCTCAAAGCGAGCATAGAAAGTGTTCAGCTCGTCTGCCAGAGTCACGTCCGCGTTTGTCATACCGGTTGTTGGTGCTTTATAGTCCTTAATTGTCCTTAATCCCTGCCACAGGCTCCTAGAGTCACCCTGTTGGAGTTGTGACTCTAGTTTCCTCCCGTAGCGCTGCTTCGCCTCTTTCACCATCTTCCGGACGCTGTATGACGCAGCCTTGTACGGTTCCATGTCCCCTGACGCGAGTCCCGTGTTGTAGGCAGCGGTGCGAGATCTCAGAGCGTCGCGGATGGTTTTATTCACCCACGGCTTCTGGTTGGGAAACGTTTTAATAGTCTTTTTTTCCACGGTATCATTCGCTAGTTTCCTGATGAATCCCACAACCGCTTCCGTAAACACGCTGACGTCATCATTGGAGCTGTTTCTGAACATGTCCCAGTCTGCGTCATCAAGGGCATCCTGTAACACGGCCACCGATTGGTCCGTCCAGCGCGCGACCTCCATCTGAACTGGAACTTCCTGTTTCAGCCTTTGTTTGTATTTTGGCATGAGAAAGATGGCGGCGTGGTCGGATTTACCAAACGGTAGACGAGATTGTGCCTTGTAGCCGTCCTTGACCTCTTGCTAGTGCAATAGATGAGGCGATTCCCCTGGTTGAATGAACCCTGATTCCTAGAGGCAAAGTGTGCCCATGAGCCTCATAGGAGAGGGCAATAGCATCTCTCACGCAGCTTGCGGCTTCAAAACATGTAAAAGCTGCTCTGACTTACGCCACTGGCTAATGCGGTGGACGTAAATCTGAAGAGCACGTACTGGACACAGTAAGTGAAGTCTCTCCTGCTCCAAAGCTGTAAAGGCGGAGGACAGAAGGCTTCAAAACAATAGGATGCATGTTGGCAAATGTGTGCGGAGAGGATCAACCCTCCGCGTCACATACTTGCTGCAAGGGAATACCTCTTGCTAGTGCAATAGATGAGGCGATTCCCCTGGTTGAATGAGCCCTGATTCCTAGAGGCGAAGTGAGCCCACATGCCTCATAGGAGAGGGCAATAGCATCTCTCACGCAGCTTGTGGCCCCGAAACATGTAAAAGCTGCTCTGACTTACGCCACTGGCTGATGCGGTGGACGTAAATCTGAAGAGCAAGTACTGGACACGGTGAGTGAAGTCTCTCCTGCTCCGAAGCTGTAAAGGCGGAGAACAGAAGGCTTCAAAAACAATAGGGATGTCCGGTCCTCTTAGAGAGGTAACACCATTTAGAAAAACCATCTTAAGGGTCAGAAACCTGAGGTGCTGACTCTAGTGGTTCAACAAGGGGGCACAAGCCAGAGGACAAATTTTTTCTGCAGAAACTCCGGCACTGAAACAATTCGGCAGTGGACTGGATATACCTGCCTCGTCATGCACCAACTTTTAAATACATTCTATTTGAGGGGAGGCAGCCCTAGTACTTAGAATAGTTTTAATTACGCTGGCTGGAAGACCAGCTTGACTTAGAGCCAGAGAGTAGTAAAGGGGACATTTGCTGATCTTGCGAGGCAAAGAGGTCCACCTCCGCTACATGAAATTTTCCCAGAATGTAAATCGCCCTGAGGGACAGGAATCTGGTGCGCTAGCTATTTAGCGGCGCGAGCACAATCCGCCCTGGCGATTAATATATGAGACTGCCATAGTGTTGTCCACCCGCACTAGGACATGGTAGTCCTCTAAACAGGAAAGAGCATGCTTTCATGGCATTGGATCTCAATCCTAGGAAACAAAGATTAGCTAGAACGACATGCTGATGTCGAAGCGCTAGCTTTTGAGACTGGGCCAGCCAGTCATGTAATTCAATATGGATGCTCTGGAGTCGTAAGAGCCAGAACTACATCCATGTATTTTGTGTATGTGCAGGTGAAAAAGCTAGACCAAATAGAAGGACATCCATGTATACATCCATGTATTTTGTGTATGTGTGGGTGAAAAAGCTAGACCAAATGGAAGGATCCGATACTGGTAAGCTTCGCCCCCGAAAGCGAACCTCAGGAACCTCCTGTGTTGTGGCAATATTTCCATTGATTTATTTTTAGATAGCGGTAAAGCAAAATCTAAAAAGAATTGGACGCAGCCCTCCGTTCCTCTTGCACTTTCCGGTTTCATGGAAGTGGAGACCATGCCATTGAAACGCGGAGGGTGATGTGAGAACTGAATCCTGTAGTTTCTCTGTACAGTGCTTAGTACCCAAGGAGATATACTTGGCAGTAGCTTCCACGCTGCCAGTTTCTCAGAAAGGGGCAAAGTCTCGGCGGCTTGGTTAAACAGGGGGGATTGTAGATGTTCGGCATCCTGAAACACGGCAGGAAAAACTTGAAGAACTAACATTTTATTGGAGAGTGGTGGCGGAGCAAGAACACCAACCTCCTGGGGGTGCCAGGGAGAACACTTCATTTAAAAGGAATCCTGCGTGCCTCTCCCCATTGGGGGGCCACCCCCCACGGTCCTGGGCACATGAACCTCAGGGCTTCTTTGTGAAGAGAATATGCCAGTCTGACCTCTTTTGAGGCGGATTGCGTGACGCACCCCAATCTTGCGAGGGGTTGCCCAGCTCGAAAACACTCTCCTTGTGTGTTTCACGCCTCGCAACAGTCAGACCCGGTCGAGACTGGGTGGCCCGACAGTCCCGACTCTTGAGCAAGGCGGGGAAGGAATTTCCCGAAGGCTTGTTATATAACTTCGCCTCATGAACCTAGTGGCGACCGAGTTAACGACATCGCAAAGTAGGCCGGGAGGCAAGATGGGGCATCGAGGAAAAATACACGATCCTTCTCCTTAATGCCCCTGAGATTCAACCACAAGTGCCTCTCCGCGAAGACCATAGCAGCCATAAAACGGCCGATAGCACGAGCCGTCTGCTTTGTTGCACGAAGAGACAAGTCTGTGGCCCGGCGTAAGTCCAATACGCCTACCTTGCAGAGCCCCGCCAGTACTCAAGTCTCTCAGCAGGTCAGCCTGGTAGGCGTGCAAAACCGCCTTGGTGTGCAATGCGCCAACCTCACCTGCTGCCTGAAAAGCTTCTCCCTCCAGGGAAGATAAAAAGTCTACATAGCTTGAAAGGAAGTAATAGCTTTTCATGGAATGATGATGTCCCAGGAGAGAGATAGCCTGGAAGCGTCTCTTCTATCTGGGTGTCATCATATAACTCCGCGTTTCTACCTCAACTATATTTAAATAAATAAATAAGTTGATGGCAGGAAAACACGGGATAAATACAGCTTACTCCATGAAAGGGTTAACTCATATGGAGATTGCTAAGGGGAGGGAGCGTCGTTGAGGCTCCGCCCCCGGCCACCCGACAGAACCTGCCGTCTATGTTTTTATTTATTTATTTTTAAGTGCTTAGAGGAAGCAAGAGAGGATGTTTATCCTTGCCCATTCACAAGAAGCGCAGCGCGCTTAAAAGCGGACAGAGGGATTTCCGATCGCGAAAGAAAGGAGTTTTAAATCCGTCTCTTACTGCTCTGCCGGATGCACGAGTTTAAGCCCCAGGAATGTGCGGCGGCTCGAGGCTTCTCAAGAAATGCGAGGCGCGCACGTAGGACTTAATCGAAGCAGTAAGGTGTAGAGATCACCCTCCGATATGGATTATACACACGGAGGGACATCTCATTTAAACTCTGCCATTATCGGTGAGTTAAACACTTATTTTTGCCTGTTAGACACACACGCTCACAACTAGGTGAAGACAAGAATCTGAGGAATGTTTCCGGTTCACTCCTATTTATAACCTGCAGGTGCGTCCTATCAGATGACGTCACCTGATCGAGGTTACAAAAGCCAAAAATTTGGCATGTTTGGTACACACATGCTTCACAACCGGCAACATGACAAGATGTTTTGAGACAATGACCATTGTTAAAAGCGTTATATAAATAAAAATAAATAAATGTTCCCATAGCGTTTTCACGCAGCATCGAGTGTTGCCTTTGAAAGGGAACAGTGTGTAGTAGGACCCACTCATAAAGCAGTTCACACTTTAGATTTAATTATATTCTTCGGATTAAGTATAAGAAATTTATTTACAAGTCCATTGTCTGAAGTTATATCAGATCACTATCTTGTCTCAATTCAAGTCTGTCACAGTAATAATGTACGCACAGCGTTGCGCTACCGTATTAAACGTACATTCACATCAACTACCACACAAAGTTTTATCAGTAATCTCCCAGAGTTACCATCTTTGAGTAGATCACCGTCTGACCCCACAGAACTTGAACAGGCGACGTTCCGTTATACCTTAGATAATGTATAAAATTATTAGAAATAAGAAACTCGTTCCCTGGTATAACGATCATACACGCTCTTTAAAACAGACCGCTCGGAATTAGAACGTAAAAATGACATCAAACTAAATTGTTAGTATTTCAAATAGCATGGAAGGAGAGCATCCTGAACTATAGAAAAGCTCTTAGTGTAGCTAGATCAACGTATCTCTCCACTCTTATAGAAAATAACAAAAATAATCCTAGATTTTTATTTAATACCATAGCCAAATTAACCAGAAATAAGACCACTGCAGAAATCTCCACAACAACATCGTACAATAGTGAGGACTTAATGATAAAATAGTTTTAATAATAAAATTGTAAATATTAGGCATAAAATTGAGGCTTTGAAACCAAACAATGTAAGTTATGCAGATGGTAAACTAGCCATGTCAGATCGGAACCTAGATAACTTTACTCCCCTTGAAGATAATGAACTAATTTCACTCATCTCTTCTGCAAATTCATCAACCTGTATATTAGATCCTGTACCGACACATTTTCTTAAACAGATAGTACCAGCAATAACAGAACCCCTGTTGAGAATAATTAATTTTTCACTCAGCATTGGTTATGTTCCAAAATCTTTTAAATTAGCAGTTATCAAACCAATAATTAGGAAACCTGACCTCGACCCCTGTCAGCTGTCCAGTAACAGGCCAATATCAAACCTCCTCTTTATCTCTAAGATTCTGGAAAAGATAGTAGCGGAGCAGCTATGCTCATATCTACATAGAAATGGCATACATGAACTGTATTAGTCAGAATTTAGGCCTCATCACAGTACAGAGACAGCACTCGTTAAAGTAGCAAATGAAATCCTATTGGCCTCTGATCAGGGTTGTGTAACTATGCTTGTATTACTCGACCTCAGTGCAGCTTTTGGCACCATTGATCACGCTATTCTTCTTCACAGATTAGAAAATGTAGTAGGAATTAAGGGTACAGCCCTCTCCTGGCTCAAATCCTATCTGACCCATCGTTATCAGTATGTAGACTTAAATGGTGATTATTCTGCATGTTCTCTAGTGGAGTTTGGCGTTCCGGAGGGTTCAGTTTTAGGTCCACTGCTTTTTTCCCTTTACATGCTTCTTCTGGGCAACATAATCCGTAAGCATGGTATTAGTTTTCATTGGTATGCTGACGATACACAGTTATATGTCTCAGCAAAACCTGATTAGAAAAAACATCTTACTAAAATTGAGCAATGTGTGCAGGACATAAGAAATTGGATGCTAATTAAGTTCCTTTTGCTAAATCCGGATAAGACAGAAGTTCTAGTCATAGGACCGCATACAGCTAGGAGTAAAATTTTAGATCACACCGTAACTTTAGATGGCCTTTCTGTTCCATCAAATGCAACAGTGAAAGACCTTGGTGTGATTATTGATTCCAGCCTTTCATTTGAAGCTCATGTAGATAATATTACCAGGATAGCATTCTTTCACCTCAGAAATATTGCCAGGATAAGAAATTTATTGTCGCTAAACGATGCAGAAAAACTAGTTCATGCTTTTATCACCTCTAGGTTGGACTATTGTAATGCCTTACTGTCTGGTTGTTCAGCTAGATGCATAAATAAGCTTCAGCTAGTCCAGAATGCAGCAGCAAGAGTCCTCACCAGAACCAACTAGCGAGCACATCACTCCTATCTCATCTTCACTGCATTGGCTCCCTGTGAAATTTCGCATTGATTTTAAAATACTACTCTTGACATATAAACCATTAAATGGTCTCGCGCCGCAGTACCTGAGCGAACTGCTAGTGTCTTACGATCCGCCACGCCTACTTCGATCAAAGGATGCAGGCTGCTTGTCAGTACCGCGTATTATGAAAAATGCAGCTGGGGGCAGAGCTTTTTCTTACAAAGCCCCAAAATTATGGAATAGTCTTCCAAATAGTATTCGGGACTCAGACACAGTCTCAGTGTTTAAGTCCAGGCTAAAAACCTATTTATTTAGCCAAGCATTTTTATAAAATAGATTTGCCATAGGTAAAGAAGCAGATCTGGGGGACTCATGGACGTAGAGTATTATGGTGAACTGGTATGTTTGGATGCTGTCTTCCTCACTGTCATTGATTACTCAGGTTTGCTGACGGTGAGGTGATTGTTTGCTTTACATCTCAGGAAGCCCTCATGTTGGTGTTTCTTTCTGGCTCTCCCTTTTAGTTATGCTGTCATAGTTAGTCTCTGCTTGCACTCTACAGTTAATATACATTTACATTATACATTGTGTGACTGTGACCATACCTAACTGCCATCTCTCCTCTTATTCTCTTTCCCCCCCTCTTTCTCTTTTCTCTCTCCTCCTGTCTCCCCCTTTCACTCTTTCTCTCTCTCTGTCGAGCTACACATGTCGTTCCTGAGCTGCCAGTGATCCAGACTCCCTCTGCCCTCCGGACCTGTCTGACCCATCCTGGTGCCCCGCTTCTGGCTGAAGATCTCGTCACATGGATGCCCTGGTTGTCTCTCTGGGATGCGTCTGCTGTCTGGGGATGATTCTCTTTACCTAGAAAATGGTTCTGGCCTTGACTGGTGTTGGTAACTGTTTCTTTGGGGACTTGACAGTTTAATAGTTCAGGACTAGAACTTCTTACAAGTCTACCTGTGTCTTCAATAACTACCTGGACTCCATATTAACATCAATTAACATCAGCTATTATAGCTGAACTGCCTCCCACCCCACACTGTATAAATACAGATCATTTACTGCTTTCTGTTTCACCCAAATGGGGATGGGTTCCCTGTTGAGTCTGGTTCCTCTCAAGGTTTCTTCCTATTACCATCTCAGGGAGTTTTTCCCTGCCACTGTCGCCCTCGGCTTGCTCACCAGGGACAAACTGACCATTTTGATTCATACAAATTCACATTTCATACAAACTTAAATAATTATTTTGACTGTGTAAAGCTACTTTGCGGCAATGAAAATTGCTAAAAGCGCTATACAAATAAAATTGTAAAATTGAAGCTGACTCGAGGACCCGTGAGCCCGGAGTGGCATGAACATCCAGATTATAAAGATAAACATCAAGATATAAATGTGTGCGGAGAGGACCACCCCGCCGCGTCACACACATGCTGCAGGGGAATACCTCCTGCTAGTGCAGTAGATGAGGCGATCCCCCTGGTTAAATGAGCCCTGATTCCTAGAGGCAATAGCATCTCTCACCCAGTGTAGTGGCGGCCGCAAAACATGTAAAAGCTGCTCTGACTTACACCACTGGCTGATGCGGTGGACGTAAATCTGAAGAGCACGTACTGGACACAGTAAGTCTCTCCTGCTCCGAAGCTGTAAAAGGCGGAGGACAGAAGGCTTTAAAAACGATAGGGTGCATGTTGAGAATAGAACTTTCGGAAGATAGTTCAGTGAGGATGCAAAATAGCCCTGAATAGCCCAGGGGCACAGTCTAGACACATCTCCAATCCTCTTAGAGAGGTAACGGCCCTCAGAAAAATCATCTTAAAGGTCAGAAACCTGAGGCGCTGACTTAGATAGATAAAACCCACAAAAGGGACCGGTTCACAGTAACCCCACAAATCAGCACGTGGCAGGTTGAAATAGCAGTTACGTACATCCTGAGGGTACTAGGACACAAGCCCGAGGACAATTTTTCCTGCAGAAACTCCAGCACTGAAACATTTCGGCAGTGGACTGGGTTAACCTGCTTCGTCATGCACCAACTTTCAAATACACTTCATTTGAGGGCATAAGCTCTTCTAGGGGAGGGAGCCCTAGCACTTAGAATAGTCCTAATTACGCTGGCTGGAAGACCAGCTTGACTTAGTTGGGCCCGTTCAGGGACAGAACGTGAAGGTTCCAAAGCTCGGGCCGGGGATGAAATATCGTCCCCTGCGCCTGAGACAGAAGATCCCACCTCATTGAAATCACCCATGGTGAGCCATTGAAGAGGGATACTAGATCCGAGAACCACATTCTGGCCAGCCAACAGGGCGCTATCAATAAGAGGCGCAAACGCTGTTGATGGACTCTCGCCAAGACTCCCGGGAGCAAAGCCTCCAGGAAAAGCGCATAAAATCGTAACCAGGGCCATGTACGGGCCAAGGCGTCCAGTCCCGGGGTAGCTGGAAGAGTCAGAGAGTAGTAAAGGGGACATTTGCTGATCTTCCGAGGCAAAGAAGTCCACCTCTTCTACCTGAAATCTCTCCCAGATTGACTGACTATTTCGGGGTGGGGTTTCCATTCCCTGTGTGTCAGAGATTGACTGGACAGTGCAACTGCTCCCACATTCATATGCCCTGGAATGTAAATCGCCCTGAGGGACAGGAACCTGGTGCGCTAGCTACTTAGACTGCCATAGTGTTGTCCACCCGCACTAGGACATGGTAGCCTCTCAACTGCTGGAGGAAGTGCTTTAGGGCCAGAAATAGAGCCATCATTTCGAGGCAATTGATGTGCCGCGCGAGAAGATGGCCTCTCCAGCTCCCTTAGGCTGGACGGTCATTTAAGACCGGACCCCAGCCCATGAGGGAAGCGTCTGTTGTTAGCATCTGCGACGACAAGACGAACTTAGAGTGGGACCCAAAGTCAGAACCCAGGGTCTGAACCACATAGGAGGGGGAACGAAGCACCTGGCGCATAAACTTTATTGGGGATTGGCCCTAGAGTGAAATCCCCTGGTTCTTAGCCACAACTGAAATGCTCTTATGTGCAGAAGGCCCAAAGGTGTCACTGTGAATACAGCTGCCATAAGAGCTAAGATCTCTAAAAGTGATGGTCACTTTCTGGTCTAGCTTGATTTCCTTGAGGGTGCTGAGAATGTATTCGACACGAGCGGGAGACAGCTGTGCCTGCTTACGATCGAATCCCATGTAACACCCAATATGTTGTCCTCTGAACAGAAAAGAGCACGCTTTTCGTGGCGTTGGGTGTTAATCCTAAGAAACAAAGATGAGCTAGGACGACATGCAGATGTCAAAGCGCTAGCTACTAAGACTGGACCAGCCAGTCGTCTATGTAATTTAACACTAGAAGCGCCGAGCAGCGGTCATTTGACCGCAAGGGGGTAAAAAAAAAAAAAACACACTTGATCAATTTCCAGGACCCTCCTTTCATGACTTTTCCTAGTTCTGTGAGCTTAATCACCCTGTATGCTTACATTTTTAAAATCGCACCAGTAAAAGCCAGTATAAAGCTATTTTGCTCTTATTTACGTGAAATCGCTGACAGCTGCGCGGCGGCATGACGTTTCCTGTCTTTTCCAACCTGCGATTCTCATTTCTCTCAGCAGATGGCGCAAGGGATCGCGCATACTATTTATGCGTCATTCAGTGCGTATATGTAACTATCTCAGGTTTCATTCCATATATGCAGTTTATATATATATATATATATATATATATATATATATATATATATGCTTCCGTAAAATATCGACAATTCGCCATTCGTTTTGCCGTTGATAATCAGCGATATTTTATAAGGACATTTACGGAATTTCGCTTTACTTAATTTTATAAGGTTTTGAGAAAATTAATTAGTTTGTTCGTTCTGTTAGAAGCTTCCGTGAAATTATCTCTAAAACAATATTGTTTTACATATTACATATGTAATGACCCCTCCTGAGGATATAAAGCCTCATTATTGAATGTAAATAAATCAGATCTACTACAGCAGATAATAAACTATGCTATGTCATAACCGAAGCAAACACCACGATTATGCCTCGTTTCGTTCAGTGTTGCTAGGCAACGGACCACGCGCCTAATCGGCGGGAACGTGGTTCACTTGGCCGCGGTGTATTATAAACCTGCGAATTGTTTCACTGCTTATGCATAAAAGCGAGGGAAATGTGAAAGTGATGTGTGGCCACTGAATGAGAACTAAATCAAAGATTTCGGTAACTACACTGAGTGTAACATCTGCATAGTGACACTAAACAGCTGAACAACTTTACTTTCCCGTTTACCTCTGAGAAAGAAAAAAAGCTGTATGCTGTTTGTTTATATGTAGAATGTTTATAAAAGTACACGAAGTAGGTGCGCATGCGCGCACAGACACACACACACACACCTCCCCTGAGCCCTCGGTCAACATCTAATGACCGTCGATATGCAAATGAGTCAAGACGTAAACTAACGTGGTGTCGTGTCGGATTTCAGCGGTCACGGAGAGGAAAGACTTTGAAACAGTTGCAGCGTTTTTTTCAGTTACAACAAGCACAGCGATGAGTCCACGTTGTTTCACTGGTTATGACATAGTGACACTAAACAGCTGAACAACTTCACTTTTCTGTTTACCTCTGAGAAAAAAAAGCTGTATTTTGTTTGTTTATATTTAGAGTAACACCTTCCAACCACTTCTCATAGTCTATTGTTAGTTTTAATGATTTGGCTGAAACTAATTATCACTACATAAGTACCCCAACACCCCTGATCATGAGTTTCAGCTGAAACTAATTCTATACATGCAACAGAAAATGTAGATGCAGATTCCAAATGTATAAAGATACATGCTATATATATATATTCCGCTTCAGCGTGTTTCTTAATCTTTCCCTATATATATATATATATATATATATATATACTTTTCAAATAAAATCGCTATTACTTGACCCTGAAGTTTAGTTTAGCACACAAAAACTGAAAAATCCTTTCTGGTAAATCAACTGCATATGTTGTTTATTCACAGCAATTCATTAATAAAATTAATATACATTGTACAGTACAAGGTAAACACGAGAAAGATTACAAAATAAAAAAACAAATAGTGTCTTCTTTATAAACAGCTTCTACTGTGCGTTAAGATGCTGAAAT
This sequence comes from Clarias gariepinus, assembly GCF_024256425.1. NCBI lineage: Eukaryota > Metazoa > Chordata > Actinopteri > Siluriformes > Clariidae > Clarias > Clarias gariepinus. The sequence continues at coordinate 1,320,420 of NC_071124.1, forward strand.
CTCTTGCATGTTGCCCCTCAATTTTGTGCTTCCATTTCAAGTGGAGAGCTATTTGACCGACAGCTTAGAACAAAAGAACTGTAGGTGTGATCACAACCCCCTCCGAACGACCGTGCCATCAATCACTGACCACCTCAGAAGTTCCCTCCAATGTATGCTGATGTTTTGCAAGTATTTTTGCAAAACTATGGCACTCTCTTGAGAGGTGGTTGGAATATGTTATTCATTCATTTATTCTATACAAGGGCACTAACTACACAGATCAAACTGTTACCTTATTTTATTCTTATACTCATCGCTGTGCTTGTTGTAACTGAAAAACGCCGCAACTGCTTCAGGGGAGGTGTGTGTGTGTGTGTGTGTGAGCGCTGCAGCCTGTGAATGAATACGCACAGCAGAGGGACAGAGACATGAGGGACATCTAATACCTTATTGTGTAGTGTCCCTTTTTCAGCGGATTTCTCTGCTACCGCAGATCAGTTTATAAACTTGTAATATATTAATTTTAGGAATATATTAACATGTGCAGACATTTAGTTGATGGGGCGCTGCCCCTCTTGCCCCTGAATAGAGCCAGCCTCGATTACACACACATACACACACATATATATATATATATATATATATAGCATGCATCGAATACACACACACACACACACACACACACATATATATATATATATATATATATATAGCATGTATCTTTATACATTTGGAATCTGCATCTACATTTTCTGTTGCATGTATAGAATTAGTTTCAGCTGAAACTCATGATCAGTGGTGTTGGGGTACTTATGTAGTGATAATTAGTTTCAGCCAAATCATTAAAACTAACAATAGACTATGAGAGGTGGTTGGAAGGTGTTACTCTGAATATAAACAAACTAAATACAGTTTTTTTTCTCAGAGGTAAACAGAAAAGTGAAGTTGTTTAGCTGTTTAGTGTCACTATGTCATAAACAGTGAAACAACGTGGACTCATCGCTGTGCTTGTTGTAACTGAAAAAAACGCTGCAACTGCTTCAAAGTCTTTCCACTCCGTGACCGATGAAATCCGACACGACACCACGTTAGGCTACGTCTTGACTCATTTGCATATCGACGGTCATGAGATGTTGACCGAGGTCTCAGGGGAGGTGTGTGTGTGTGTGTGTGTGTGTGTGTGTGTGTGTGTGTGTGTGTGTGCGCGCGCGCCTACTTCGTGTACTTTTATAAACATATAAACAAACAAAATACAGCTTTTTTTCTCTCAGAGGTAAACGGAAAAGTGAAGGTGTTCAGCTTTTTAGTGTCACTATGCAAATGTTACACTCAGTGTAGTTACCGAAATCTTTGATTTAGTTCTCATTCAGTGGCCACACATCACTTTCACATTTCCCTCGCTTTTATATAGGAGAAAAAACTGCAGAAAAAAGTCAAAAACTTTGGGTTATAATTCCAAACATGACTTGTTTTTTCCCTCTGACTTGTTTTTTCCCTCTTCCTTTGATACCGCTTATTATCAACGCGGGAATGAATGGCGCATTGTCCAAGTGCAAGTTGATCTTGGAGCTAAACTATTTGCTTTGGGTGAAAGCGCCATCTAGCGATCATTGTGTGTCAGCAGCAGCTTCCCATTCAAAACAATTCAAGACCGCTGAACCGCGTTTTTAGTAGGTGACACTGGCGCGGCGCTTCTAGTGTTAAATACGGGTGCCCTGGAGTCGCAAGAGCCAGAACTACATCCATGCATTTCGTATATGTGCAGATGAGAGAGCTAGACCAAATGGAAGGACCCGATACTGGTAAGCTTCACCCCCGAAAGCGACCTTAGGAACCTCCTGTGTTGTGGCAATATTTCCTATAAAGAAAGCGTCTATCAATCGATTGTCCCAAATCAATCGCTTGGTAGGATTTGAGAGCAATCACTTTGACAGTCAACATTTTGAAGCTGTATTTATTTATTTTAGATAGCGTAACAGCCCACGAAAATCTAAAAATTGGACGTAGCCCCCCGTTCCTCTTGGGAACCAAAAAATACCGACTGTAGTAGCCTGACTCACTGTCTGGTAGGGGAACATGTTCCATGGCCCCATTCCCCAGCAACTTCTGTCAGCAGATGCGCACTTTCCAGTTTCACGGAAGTGGAGACCACGTCGTTGAAACACGGAGGGTGATGTGAGAACTGCATCCTGTAGTTTCTCCTACAGTGCTTAGTACCCAAGGAGATATGCTTGGCAGTAGTTTCCACGCTGCCTGTTTCTCTGAGAGGGGCAAAAGTCTCGGCGGCTTGGTTAAACAGGGGGGGGGGGGGGGGGGGGTCTGACCTTGCAAGAGTCAGACCCTATCGAGACTGGGTGGCCGACAGTCCAGACTCTTGAGCACAGCGGGGAAGGAATTTCCGAAGGCTTGTTCATATAACTTCACCTCATGAACCTAGTGGCGAACGAGTTAACGACATCGCCAAACAGACCGGAAGGCGAGATAGGGGCATCAAGGAGGAATGCACGATCCTATGCTTAATGCCGCTGACATTCAGCCACAAGTCTGTGGCCCGGCGTAATTCCAGAACACCCTATCTTGAAAAGCCCCGCCAGTACTCAAGTCTCTCAGCTGGTCAGCCTGGTAGGCCTGCAAAACCGTCATGGTGTGCAATGGAGCACCAACCAGACCTGCTGCCTGAAAAGCTTTTCCCTCCAGGGAAGATAAAAGTCTACACAGCTTGAAAGGAAGTATTAGCTTTTTAGGGAGGATGATGTCCCAGGAGAGAGATAGCCTGGAAGCATCTCTTCTCTTCTTCAGATGACGTCACCCGACCGAGGTTATATAAGCCAAAATTTGGCGTGTTTGATACACACATGCTTCACAACCGGCAACATGACAAGATGTTTCCCATAGCGTTTTCACGCAGCATCGAGTGTAGCCTTTGAAAGGGAACTATGTGGACATGATATAGTAGGGTTTAAGGCGAAAGGTACATGCCTGTAATAACTGACAGATTTAGTAGATGGGTAGAATCAATACCATCTGCAGATGAAGGGGCAGGAACAGTTAGCAAATCACAAGGGAAGTGATACCTAGATTTGAAATTCTGTTAGAGATCAGTTCCGATAATGGATCAGTATTCATTCAGAAAATGTAAGGCAGGTATTACAACGGTTGGGAACATAGCAAAGATTTGGGTATGTCCACAGTCCCAAGAGAAAGTATAAATGGCAATCTCAAAGCCAAGATTAATAATATTTGTAATAGTACAAATCTTAACTGGGTTGAGGCTTTACTTTTTGCACCAATGAGCTAACAAGTATGCAAACTAACAGAAATACACACTTAACCCCGCATGAAATGCTTACGGGTCGACCCATGCCTGTGCCACCAGCCATATAAAGGCCCACCGCTAAAACAACTGTAAAAATCTTATATGAAGAAACTAACTGCCATATATGAAGCAATTTATGTGCAGAAAAAGAGCAAGGAGGCGATGAAGGAAAAGACGCTCCATGTTCCACTACTCCAGGAGACCAGGTCTATCTGCGAGTGTTCAGGAGGAAATGGCACAAGCCCAGGAGGGAGGGGTTCCACAAAGTTGTGGCAGCCACTCCAACAGTGATTCAAGTGAAAGGTAAAACCACGTGCTTTCACTTAAACCATTACACAAGAGTCCCCAAAACATGAGTACCGAAAACGAGAAAGTAATTTACTTTCTTTGCACTTTTGTTACTATTTGATGTTATGTCCTTCTCTCTTTCTTCCATCGTTTTCGGTACTCATGTTTTGGGGACTATTGTGTGATCATTTATAATTATAAAATAACAAGTTTCAATAATTTGCCACATCTCCTTTACAGCACAGTTTTGTTTTGTTTCTTCGTTTTTTTCCCTGTATATCCCACTTAGGAACCTGGGATCAGAGTGCAGGTTCAGCCAGGAGCAAATAGGGTTAAGATCCTTGCACAAGATCTCAATAGTAGCAGCTTCGCCATGCTGGGACTTGAACCCCTGCCCTTCTGGAGCCACTTGTTTGAGAGCCACTTGTTTAAGCTAGGCCCAATTTAATTATTACACCTTTTTTTTTCAAACTCTTTAAATGGTTAAACATTGAAGTGTGCATAAACATAATATACTTACAACAAGCTAGATCAGAGCGCCAGTCAGGGATCTGGAGCTCCAAACTGGTGCAAGCAGCATCGTAAGCCTCCACAGCTGAGCAGAGCAAGTCTTGTCCCAATGTCTGTGGGTAGGCACACAAATCATACACACAGGAACTGAAGTAAGATTCAGGGTTGATACGGAATTGGCAGTGTTGGAATGGTCCACTGGTATTAGTGATGATGCTACAGAGTTCAGAGTACTCGTCTCTGAAGGGGCAGTCATTATCATCAGGCTGGTCATTAGCACCGCATCTAGGTAGGACACAGATAATATAAAGATCTTTTTAAAAAAGTATATTCAAATACTTGGAATTAAAATGTAAATATTTCATTTTGCAAGGTATAGATTTTAAAGTATGATATCTAGATGTGATTTACGTACAGTCTAGATGGTCAGTGGTTAAATGTTATTAAATTGGGATATTACAAATGTTGTTTATTGTAGAGACTGAGTTCATGTTAATCCATGAGTCATTTTTAATTTCACATAATTATTTTACTGTTATCTTATTAAAATAACTACCCTGGGCTACTGATGTTTGATTTCCAACTGTTGCCAAAAACAGCATCATTCATTGCAAGCGTTCCATTCGGCAGGGTCTTGTCATCTCTAGGATCTCCATTATTGTTACCACACATCCCACATACAGATCCACGGAAGCTTGGGCCCAATTTCACTAAAAGTGTAAATCGACCATTAAAGTAGACCAAGAGCTCATTAAATGCATTCACAACCACAAAATTCTGTTCATAATATATTTCTGCAAGGTGACTGATTTGATATGTAGATGCCTCCACTTCATTCCCATCAACCTGTAACAGCAAAAGAAGAAAAGCATCTTAAGCATCCATGTCCCACACACATATACACCTGGATACAAGGGTATAGGTACATGTTTTACCTTTACTCTCCTGTTTTGTCCAATTGAAATGCTTGTTTGCTCCTCATCTTTAGTTAGCCACACATCCACTACTGATACAAAAGAAACCGCTGTGCTCCCACGATGCATGTTTGTTCCAACCACCCTAAACTGTAGACCATCAATGGCATTCCCACATGTCTGAGAAATCTCATATGAGCAAGTGCCCTGTAGAATGTTAAATTAAAAAACAAAAACAGCTTTAAGCGTAGCATGATTTTACATATGCAACTATGCAATTTTAAAATTAATTCTTGCTTAATCGTATTTAACGTCATAAAATATTACATTGCTTTTTTTTTTTACTTTCTGCTTTCCCTATTCATAGATCTAGAACCTGTCCCAGAAATACTGTGTAAATACATCTTAAGTCTTGAAACATTAGCATTGACAATTGTAGGAAAGTTAATAAATATTTCTAACCTGGAAGTGTGCCACAGCTCCATCAAATGTATAATAATGGGGGTCACCTGACACCATGCAAGTTGACATAGGGCTGTAGCAGCCGAGTGCACCGTTCTTGACTACACATTCCTCAGTGGAAGAGCAGGAGGTAGAGATGCAACGCAGGTCTTCGGGAGCAAAACACTTACAGTGTTGTGAACATCCTTCATTACAGAACTGTTCATCAATCTGCAAGAAAAAAATATCTTTATAAAGGGGGAAAAAGCAAGTTATAGTTATTCTAGCTATATACTTTACACGCATAAAATAAAATAACATTCTCAAAGTCCTTGGTGTGACATTGCAACAATGAATACACCAACACCTGTTAGGTGAAAGCATCCACCATATTACAGTTAGTAAAATAATGCAACATACACTTTATTCAGCATTATTAACTGTGTTTGGTAAATAAAGCATCATCATTAGCAGTATAGAAAGCTGTTAAAAATCATGCGACTGTTATACTGCAGCCCATCTGCTGCCCCTGTCTGCATTTTGGAATTCCCTGACTTAAAGAATAAGACACAGCAAACGGTGGGATTTAGCTGGAAAAGCAAAACCAATGATTTCGCTCAATAACATACACAAACGCAGCCTAACCTTCCATTCATCAAACAGTTTTAAGATCCCTATTGGCAGGGAACAGCAGAGTGGCTTCAGTGCTACTGCCTTTAATATAATGTTATTCTAGGAGGCTTATCATAAACAAATTCTTCTTCTTTGTCTTTCGGCTAATGCCTTTCAGGGGTCGCCACAGTAAATCATCTGCTTATCATTAACCAATTGCTGGGTATATAGGAAAAGACCATATCATGCCCAATTTTGGTAAACAGGCATAATCTTAGGATGGTGTGTTGCAGAGACACTCTTTCAAATCTACCTATTTGTGATCCAAAATAGATCCTGCCTGATCAAGAAATGTCTTCTATGTCACATTCTCTTTGCAAACTGTATATACATGTAAACTGTATATACATGCAAATATATATATATGTAAAGGGGACACTTTTGACATATTGGACTGAAATACAGACCAATTTATTGTTGGAGGTTTCATGGCTAAATTTGACCAGCCTGGTGGCCAATCTTAATTGATTGCACATGTAAGACACATTAAGACCCGGTTCCCCCCCTTACTGGACTGCAGTTTGCGTATCGTTCAAACCGTTCGACAAGCGACGCCATCTCCACAACACTTCACCTGACACTGACTCACCTTGACAAGAAAGACACTTACGTCCTAATGCTGTACATAGATTTCAGTTCAGAATTCAATAAAATCATCCCCCAGCACCTGATCAGGAAGCTGAGCCTGTTGGGTCTGAACACCTCCCTCTGTAACTGGATCCTGGACTTTCTGACCGAAAAATCCCAATCAGTGCGGATTGGGAACTGCACCTCCAGCACTACCACAATGAGGCCCTCAGGGCTGTGTGCTTAGTCCCCTGCTGTTTACACTGTTGACTTATGATTGTGTAGCGACACACAGTTCCAATCATGTCATCAAGTTTGCTGATGACATGACCGTGGTGGGTCTTATCAGCAAGAACAAAGAGTCAGCGTACAGAGAGGAAATGCAAAGGCTAACGGACTGGTGTAAAGACAACAACCTGACTCTGAATGTCGATAAGACAAAAGAGATGGTTGTTGACTTCAGGAGGACACGGAGCGATCACTCTCAACCCAACATCGACGGCTCTTTTGTGAAGATTGTCAAGAGCACAAAATTTCTTGGTGTCCATATGGAGGAGAACCTCACCTGGGCCCTCAACACCAACTTTCTGCACAAGAAAGCCCAAACGTCTTTTCTTCCTGAGGAAGGCCGAGCTTCTACCACCAATCACTACCTTCTATAGAGAGACAATTGAGAGCATCTTGAGCAGCTGCATCACTGTCTGGTTTGGGAATTGTGCCATATTGGATAGCAAGACTCTACAGCGGATAGTGAGGACAGTTGAGAAGATCATTGGGGTCTCTCTCCCCTCTATTGAAGACATCTACACCACATGCTGCATCCGCAAAGCCACCAGCATTGTGGCTGATCAGACACATCATTTAAGTACACTCTTTACCCTCCTGCTATCAGGAAAAAATTACCGAAGCATTCGGCCACTCACATCCAGACTATGTAACAGGTTTTTACCCATAATCCATCCATCTCCTCAATACAAAGGGACTGGACTAATAAACACACACACAGAAATCACTCAGACAATCTAACTAACATCAGTAATAAAGTGGTTAGCTGTGTTATTTTTGGCATAATTAATTAATGAAACATTATGAAATAAAGTAAAAACTTGCACGCGCATCCTGTTCTTGGTTTGAGTCGGTAAAACTTCATTTCCATTGTAATTAACTCAGAATGCGCAAAGGGTTTGTAAAGCTGAGCTACTTGAGTGCTGCGCTCCTGGAGGGCTGTGATTGGTCAAATGGTGAGGTCTCATCTGATTGGCGTATATATTGGATATATATATATATGATATATATATATATATATATATATATATATATATATATATGTATTTTGTGAACGAGTTGTTTTTTGTGTATAGATTTTTTTTCGTGCACATGGATTGGGTTTCACGCATGTGAATTGGGATACACCTGTGTGCATCGTGTCCTTGGTGTGAATTATTAATAAGACTATTTTGCTTCCATACACTCTCCCTTCCCTCCGGAATATTTACAACACCCACCTCCCACGCAAAGCTCTCAGCATCGCCTGTGACCCTACCCACCCAACTCAGAGCTTCTCCAGAACCAGCAGACTGATCAGGAAACTCAACTCCCTCCCAGCTCTGCCTCCCCTTTGCGCTTCGGCCTCTCCCACTCTTGAACTCTGACCCCTCCATTTCACACACACTCACCTGCACCTGTCACTTGAGCATCATTGGAAGGTTCAATACCTTAGCCCAGCGATAAAGAACTGAACACATATGTCACTTTAAACAAACTGAAAGCTCCTTTGCACTACACTTTATTCATGTTTCCACTTTGCACCATATCGACCTTCTGTCATGGGTTATCTGTCCTTTTTTGGTCCTCTTCTTACCTTCTAAAATTTCACTGCATATCATACTGTGTGTGGTTGTTTATGTGACAAAATTTTTTTTATTGGAACAAAAATTCTTTTCTAGAGACATGTCAGAAAATGTGCAGAAAATGTGCACTATCCAAGTCAATGATGTCAGAAATATACCTGGACGTAGAACCCATTGTATGAGCATCCACACTGGTGAGCAGGCACACAGTTTCCTCCACTCCTCACAAAGCCTTCATTACAGAAGCAGCCCTCTCTGCATGCACATGAGTCATTTACACTGCTGGTACAGGTGTGTCCACAGTCTGAGCCACACAGCTCATAGTGACTGTTCACATCTGTACAGGTCAACGCTGGGGAATTAACACACATACAGTATAATGGTATGACCTTCAGTTAATTATTAAACATGTACTTATATTTTTATATTGTAAATGACTTATAAGTTGTTATTATTATTAGGGAGAAAAATACTGGTTTCCACATATGTACTATACTAATGCAAACTATTTACATTTTCTTTAAATTCACTTACGACATGTTGTATTCTCTCTCCAAGGATAAATCCTAACATTGGCAGACTGGCAGGCACTGACATAAGTTTCAATTGAGCGGCACAGTACGTCATTTCTGTGCTCAGAGAGGCAAAGATCAAAGACGCACGCATCAAAATAGGCCTGTGGATTAACATAGGCATGACAGAAACTCAAAGGACCCTGATTGTCCGTTATGATTGCACACAGTCCCTGTGCTCTAGATGGGTCTCGGCAGGATGAGCATTTATCTCCACATCCATGATTACATGCTGTATCATTTCCCACTTTCCAGCCAGCTCCAAACTCCGAAGCAGAAAGAGTCAGTGCGCCAGATTGCAGACGGAAATCATCACTGCTGTTACCATTAAAGTTACCACAAAGGCCACATGTGGCTCCACTGTAATTCCCTGGAACTGTGACCTCCGCCACCCAAGAGCCATCATAACTCACACGTAGGCCAAAATCAGTTGTAATATATGTGTTCCTTCCACTGGAGTAAACCGACACACTGTCCAGGACAGCAGGAAGGGTCCTGGTTTGACTGTCAATCTGGTGCAAAGAAAGGGAAATCATATATCACTTACTACTGTATTTCAGTATTTATACAACTGTTATTGTCTTTCCTCCTTGTACAATCACGTTAATATTTATTAGAGTTATTATCACACCTATTGTCTTATTTATAATGTTTCAGGGTTTGAAGCTTATGGAACTTTTATCATGGTACTTTTCTGTTTGTTTGTTTGTTGTTCTTGTGCCTTTCTCATCTCTGAATTTTGCCTCAGCCCTTAATTAGATATACTTACATAAGCCCCGTTTACACTGCAGGTGTTTACACTCGCCATACCATCTGAAACATCGCACATAAGAGAGGTTCCTGCGCTACACACTAGCCAAGATAGATGAAGGTGAAGTATGCTTGACGCTCTGTGATATATGCAAAAAACGCGAAACGTCACCATGGTTTTAAAACGGAGGAGGAGAAAAAAACATAATTGCAGCCTGCGCACATGCTTCATTCACCAAATACTGATTTCTTAATTTTATTTAGCCTAAATAAGTATTAACACAAGGCGGGGGACCTTTTCCTCTTCCATGTCACCTGCGATGTCATCATTCCATACACGCTTCCACCAGAGAATAACATTACATCATTAAACCACAAAGTGATCTGTCTGTTTACACAACAATCACATTAGCACATATCTGATTTATATCTGATTTATTTCCACATATGAAGCAGGTCTGAAATTGATCTCGAAATCTGGGAATGCATGCTTTTTTTTCCTGTTTACACAGACATAGAACATATCCGATATGTGTCACATATGAGCAAAAAGACATGTTACGTAGTGTTTGACATGTTTGCCCTGCCTTTTTTTTTGTAAAACTGCTTTAAAGCCTGTGCATGTATCCTCCTCAATTTTATTTACCATGTGTTTCATACAGAAAAGTATTTTATCTCACCTCTGCTGTGCCATACATGTTGTGTGAAACACGAACCAGGTGTCCTGACACATTGACTTGAACTTCAACAGTGATCGACACTGAGAGTCCATTCCATGGTTCATTTCGTGCAATGACATGGAAATATGGTAGCTGTCCAGTCTCATTACATACAGTGGCCAGTGTATAGTAGCATGTGCCCTGGAAGTCAAATCTATGTCCATCAAAAGAGGTGTAATGGGGGTCTCCTGAGGCAGAGCATGTGGCACTGGGTCGAGAATGGCAGCCATATTCTCCTGCAGTAACAGTGCATATTTCCTGTGCTTGGCAAGATGATGAGTTACATTGGACATTACCTGATGTCCCATCACAGACACAATAGAACTGGCACCGCTCTCCATACCAGAACTGCTCTCCACTCTGCCTGTAGCGGCCTTCATGAAAACAGCCGCAACCCGTAGGTGGAACACACTGGTCTCCACTTAGCAGCAGCCCATTATCACACTGGCATCCCTCCTGGCATTGTTGAGTACAAGGGAATGGAAAAGACAGACTTGGACATGCTGCGGGACAAGAAGTGCCACATCTTTCATAGTGGCTGAGGGCTGGGCATGTGAAATCTGAAAAACAGCAAATATTCCTTTATAGCTGATTGATGTGTGATCATTGAACACTTTGAATAAAATAATTTGAGTAAACAATAGCCTTGTTTTGAGCTACAATTTTAAGTACTCACGACAGTTGGTGATATTTCTCCATTCTCCCACACTGATACCATTTTGCTGACAAAGTAAAGTGTAGGATTGTAGAGCCTCACACATGGCCTCTCTGGCACCATTGGTCTGTTCCAAATTATGTCTGCAATCTGCTAACCATATTTGCGGGTCCAGGCTGCTGTGGCACTGAGCAAAAGGCCCATCTTGACTGGTGATGATATTGCAGTATTCACTGAAGTCACTTTCGTTCTGTCCTTGTCCGATGACATTTGAATCTATGCAGAAGGCTGAAAGAGACCCAGTCCTCCAACTATCCCCGAACTCCTGTGCAGTATTTAACAAGACTCCATCAGGGCTGTAAAATTCATCTTCTCTGTTTTCATTGAAATTCCCACACAGACCAGCAAGTGTGCCATTATAAGTGTTTGGTGCTTTAATTCTAATTAGTTGTGACCAGTCAGATCTCACAGTTACACCAAATGATGTTTCCAGGATTATACTGTTTACACTGCCGTAGTAGATACGGATTTGACCATTGTTCACACTGTATGGTAGAGCAACCAGGTGTCCATCAACCTGAATGGGGAAAACAATTGCTTTACAAACTAAGCAGCTACTTATTTAGATTTTCTACATCAGATTCCATAAATAATATTTTATGCATTGTATTAAATATGTTTACCGGTACATTTCTTCCTTCCCCGATGTCTATAGAGATCTGAGATCCTCCTGCTTCAAAATTCAAGATTTTGGAAAAGCCCAAGGAACCTGTGGGGACTCTCTGCAGCTTTACTGTAAAATGAGGTAAGGTAGGCGATCCACTAACTCGAGTGAGTGTAAGTTCACAGGCTCCTTGATAGCTGAAAGACACTTGATCAAAGGTGTGATAAGAGCCTAGATGATCAACTGAACAGGTGGCATAACTGGTAGGTCTGCAGCCTCTTACACCATTATTTATGCCACATACCTCTTGTGGACCACATTGATATTGGTGACACGTCATTACTCTGTTGCTGCAGGTGCATTGCCTTCCACAGTCGCTGTCCAATACCACTGATTGACCCTCAGTATAGTAAAGTCCTTCAAAAGTGCAGCCACAGTTCCTTTGAGGAACACATTCACGACCACTTAGGACATAGCCATTATCACAGATACAGCTTTCCTGGGTTGGTAAGGTGCAGTTCAAAGGTGAAAATGGGTCACTGCATGTTGCTGGGCAGCTTGTTCCCTGGAACTCATAGTGACTGTTTGGCACAGTGCATGAAATTTCTGAAAGGGAATTGTAGCAAGATGGTATAATTAGATTTTTAGCTTGTACAGTACATAAGCTAAAGGACATGGTAGACTTTTTACACTACAAAAAAAAAATAAAGTTTACTTACCACAGAATCCTGCTCTTCTCCATTGGCCTAGCTTTACACCTAGCTGCTGGCACTGAGTAGCATAAACACTTATTGCATGACACAGAATGGGTTGATATCCACCTCCTACACATAGATCATAGACACAGCTGTCTATAAAAGTTTGTGGTGACAGAACTGAGTGACAATTGGCAAAGGGACCACTAGCATCTGACAAGATGCCACAGTTGCCTGAGTTATTAAAAAGAGCCCTCTGATAGGGGGTACAACGTGCACATTGGAAACCTGAGCATGAGCGATCCTCACAGCCAGGATCCGTGTCTCCGTATGCTTTCCAGGAGTCTCCAAATCCTGAGTCTGAGCTCAGGATTTCTCCTGAAGGTGTCCGAAAGTCATCATCTGGATGGTGGTTGAAGTAACCACACAGACCACATGTGGCATTTTGGTAGTCATAAGGTACATTGATGGTTACATAGGAATAGGCATCATATGAAACGACTAGTCCAAAAGCTGTACTGATTACAACGGAAAAGCCTGACCGATAGACTTGAATAGAGCCATTGTGAAGACTGAATGGTGTTGCTGTGAAGGTTCCATTTACCTGGAGACACAATCAAATTAAAAAAGCTAAATTAAAGGCACACAAACCAAAAATAGAAGAAAACCTTTATTGCAGAAAAGCAGCCCCACTGACCTTGGCCTCATATGGATGATCTTTAACTAATTCCACTTCCTGATCATAGACAAATACCTTGACCAGCCGTGTCCATGATACATATGTACTACCTCGATGCTCGTTTTTTCCTTCTACACGATAGTATGGCACGTCATTGCTACAGGCCTGCAAAGAAAATTGTTTAGATATTTACATAACCTCTTTTTGTGACAGCGAATGACCCAAAAATATATTCCAACAACAACATCAAAAATTCAACCTCAGATAGGATGTAGGTGCAGGTTCCTTGAAAGTGAAAGAGTTGATTATCAAAGGTGTAGAAGTGGGGGTCACCAGAAATAGTGCAGGTCTGGCGTTTTACATTTTGGCAGCTATACTGTAAAGCAGCTGGACGGCAAGCTTGAGAAAATGTGCATGGTTGTGAGATGCACTGGAGACCGCTCCGTGTGCAAGTGCACTTCTGCTGGCAGGAGCTATCTGTCCAGAATGTGGCACCTTTTGGTACAAATTGATCTGAAACAATAAGGCACTTAGATTAATTCTAGATTCTAAAAATAAATCTTTACTATGTGACAAGTGATTTGTCAAGAGTATTCATTAGGCGTATACTGTATTTTCTTTACCATTAAACTGACAGGTGTTTGTGCCATTATCTACACGAAAAGCCCATCTGCCTGGGACATTCACATTGCTGCTATAAGTGAAACTTGTGTAGTTGTATTGAAAAGACCCAGGAATTGAGAAATAATAGCTGGAGTCAAAGGTGTCATATCCAGCCTAGAAATAATAATTAAGTAGAGAAATGTATTAACTAATGAAATAAATGAATTCACTTGAATTTTAAACGTCAGAGCTTACAATATGTGAATGGATATTCACACTCAAAAAATGCATACCTGAACAGCCTGGGATGTTGGAGCAATCACACCATAGTTCATAAGAATAAATGAGAAATGGCCATTGGAAATCAAAACCACTTGGAAAGATGTTTCCTGGAACATGAAGGAGAAACATCAAAACACTCAATAAAATATTTCTTTATTTAATAAATCAAAGTTTTTGCTAAATGTTTGCAAAAAAAATCTATAAACTTAATTGATAGATTAGAAAATTTACACATGGTGTTCATTCTAATCATGAGAAGATATTTTTAAAAAATCATCTTACTGTTCCAGTGTAAGAATAGTACGCTACTCTGTCCCATGTTGCAACAAAGACCCAAGTAGCACTGAATCTCAGTTGAGGAAAATATTGATTTATGTCGTGAGTAGCTTGAGATAATACACTGCCGGAAGTGTACTGTTGATAAGAAATGACACCATTTCCACGATTATCAATGTCTGTCCAAAATGGAGCAATGATGTCCCGTCCACCAGCCAAAGGGAACTGGTAGGGAGTCCAACTAGACCATGATTGATCAAAGGTTAGGTCTCCATTGTTGTTTACCTAAAGGAAAAAATGTGGGACAAACAAACAGATAAATATAAATAGTTTATATACTGTATATAGGTTGTTTTGCTCTGTGGGCTGTATTTTGATTCTCCCTGGTCTTTCTCAAATATTTAAGCAAGTTTTACTTACATACATGTGGTTATATGATGTTCCAAAATATAAAAATGGTTGCTGAAGAGTGATAAGAGATGAACTTCCATCATCTGACAATGCGTTTACTACGTCTCCAGCTCCAAATGGGTAGAAGTGTCCTAAGACATAGAAGATCATATATACTGTTATATAGTTTTAGCATGTGTGTGAATTTAAAAATGAAATAACTTAAAGAGGTTTTCGTTTTAAGAATATGTAAGGTTTTAAAAGCAATTGGATCATGCAGAGCTACTCCTAATCTGAACATGTTTAAAAAATGATTAACTCAAGCAAACAGGAAAAAAATATATATAATAATTATTGATTGAGAATCTCTAAGTTTAAAGGAATACATAAACACCACTATTGAGTAATTATAATTATTATACCCCTAATATATTTCTTTATTTAAATAACATTTTAGTTTCTAGCATACATACAGTATAATCGAAATTGAAATGTATTTATTTATTTTACTCTAATTTAAAAGCATATTAATGGAATGTGACTGCCTAATGTTTTTCATAACATTTTCTACATACATACAATATGACTATATGAAGTTTACATTTAACTAATGTACATGTAATATTTCCATTAGTAACATCTGACTGCATTAACACAATGTGAGTATATAAAAAAAACCATATAGCTGTGAAATTTGCTTTATTAATTTATTTTTAACAAATAAATTGACTGTTTAAACATAGTTTCTTGCATTGAGTCAATTAATCCATCAATTAATCAAATAATAATTAATTCATGAGATTATATATTACTTGACTAGAAAAATCTATTCTTTACTATTTGTTAATAGATAAAATTGGAGTTAAAGTTAATTTACCTGGCGGGTGGCTCGTAGTACGGCCAACTGCAAGAAATAAAACATAAATAACTCATATTAGGGAAATACGATTGCATCCTGTTTAAAATAACACAGTGTGTTCATTAAGGCTATAATGACTTCAATGTTACTAAAGGGGTTTTATGGAAGGTGTTGTGGTATTTGTGATTCAACGTGTGTTTGGCTCTGGGGGCATTCATGGTTCAGCATGCACTTACCTCTCGAGGTACTTCTACTTTATTATGTGTTGAGCTGTGCGGTGTTTGTGGCTGTGTGTGTGTGTGTGTGTGTGTGTGTGTGTGTGTGTGTGGTGTTTGTGGGTGTGTGTGTGTGTGTGTGTGTGTGTGTGTGTGTGTGTGGTGTTTGTGGCTGTGTGTGTGTGTGTTGAGCTGTGGGGTGTTTGTGGCTGTGTGTGTGTGTGCTTGGTTTTGGGGATATTTGTGCTCGGGTGTGTGTTTTTATTTAACTATGCAAAAAATTTTAAAATGCAATAATTCATTAATAAGTTTACACGTCTAAACTTTGAAAATTTTATTGTTTACCATTTGTTTATAGATACAATTGGAATGAAACTAAATGTACCTGTTGATTGGGTCGTTGTATACACCGCTGCAGGGAATAAGACAAAATGATTGGACGTTACTGAAATGGGATTCATTAAGGCCGTAATGAATGCAATGTGTCTGAATGTGGTTTACAATATCAATAGTGTCTGCTAAGTTTAACATTAACACAATCTACTCTGTACATACTTACGCTAAAGGGTGTGTTCAGATATGGATTTATTTGGCTAAGTATTAGGTAGTTGTGTGTTAGTTTGTGATTTTGTGACACACTGTATTTGTGTTTGAGCTTGTGTTCATCCCTGGGGTATCACCCAGATGGGGATGGGTTCCCTCTTGGGTCTGGTTCCTCTCAAAGTTTCTTCCTTTTATCATCTCAGACAGTTGTGCCGAATAACACATGCTCATAACAATAACATACTTCCTCATACTTGTTGAATTCATTTTCATATATTATTATTATTATTATTATTATTATTCCAATAAGCTGTTTGTCAAAATTACCACTGGTAATGGCGCTATATGAAAAAAAAAAGGATTTAACCTAAATGTGGTTAGTGTGCATTTAGCTGTGGGATATTTGAGCTGTGGGTGTATTTATGAGTGTGTGTTGTGGTGTGAGGGTAAAGTAACCTGTAGCACTCCTGCACTTACCTCATGGTAAGGTTTAGCACTTAAATGTTATCTGAATTTCAAAATCAATATCTAGGGTTAAAGAAGATTTTTTTGGGGATAAGAAAAGTTTTAAACCAATTGGATCATGTAAAGCTACTGATAAACCAAACAAGTTTACTTTAAAAAATGACCAACATAACAATGTGAACTGTGTTACGTGCAACAGCTTCATCTTTAAAAATATACATATATAAGATTACTTAATGGTTAAAACATATAGTTTTATCATATAATCAGTCAATTAATTAATGTATCAAATAACCATAATTTATTAATTTATTATAGTTATACTAAGTTTTTATTTCTTTCGTTGAAAAATGTATTGTATATTATTTGTTTATAAATTTAATTGGAATTAAAATGAATGTAGCTGCTAATTGGGTTGGATTCAGTTTCACTCCAAGAAATAAAACCTGAAGAATTAACATTAAAGAAAATTGGAAACAGTTTGAGGGATTTGGGGCTGAGCATTGGTTCTGGGGTATTTGTGAATGATCATGTGTTTGAAGTAGATCAGAGCTACTGTTAAACTGAACATGTTTGTACCAACAGTAATAGAGTGAAATGTGCTGTGTTAAAAATCTTAAATTGAAGTGAAATTGATTGTTAAAGCTTATAATTTTATCAACAAATTAGTCAATCAAACAAATAACCAAACATCACTGATTCATAAGTTTATATTTCTTAATTTGAAAAGTGTATTGTTAAGAGATCAAATTGGAATTTAAATTATTTACCTCTTGATTGGGTCGCTGTGTTCTCCACTGTAAGAAATAAAAACATAAGTAATTGATTAAAGAAAATTGGATTGCATGAAGTTCAAAATGTTAAGTGAAGTAAAATGTCCTTTCATGTGTTAAAGTGTTTTATTTAACAAACTATTTACACTAAAATAATTAATAAAACTTTAGTTAACATATAGATCAACTGATGAATTAATAAAATCATTTAACTGATATTGTTTCTTGGAAAAGTCTATTGTTTATAATAAATGAAGTTTAATAAATGAAGAAGAGCCCACTGCAATTAAAAGTAATCAATTAATAAAAAAAAAAAGTAAGGAAATTGGAATGCATCCAGTTTAAAATAACATATTGTGACTTAACTAAGTCTGTTATGGATGCAGTGTGACTGAATTGGGCTTTTTGGGAGATGTGGTGGCATTTGTGGTTCAGCGTGCTTTTGGCTCTCGGGGGATTTGTGTTGTACGGGTAAACTAATCAATCTATCTATCTATCTATCCATCTATCTATCTATCTATCTATCTATCTATCTATCTATCTATCTATATATCTATCTATCTGTCTGTCTGTCTGTCTGTCTGTCTGTTAATCAATTACCCAATCACTCAATCAAATAATAATTATAAGCAAACTAATGCATGAGGTTATGTTTTCTATATTGAAAAAAATAAGATTATCTTACCTCACTCAATCTCTCATTGTTTATTATTTGTTTACAGGTAAAATTGTAATTAAAATTGATTTACCTGTGGATCGGGTCGTTGTGTGCTCCACTGGAAGAAATAAAACATAAAGAATTGACATTAATGAAATGGGATTGCATGAGGTTTAATGTGCTAAGTAAAGTAAAATGTTTTGAGCTGTGGTAAAACAACTAAATCAACTGATCAAAAATTGTAAATTATATTGTTTCTTGGAAATATCTATCATTTATTATTTGCTAATAGATGAAGTTGAAAGTGAAATGTATTTACGTGGAGGCTGGCTTACAGGAGGGCCCACTGCAAGAAAAGAAAAGGAATTAACATTAATGGGAAATGGGATTGCATCCAGTTTAACATAACACAATGTGATTTTATTAAGGCTATAATTAATGCAATGAGACTAAAAAGGGTTACAATATCCAATAGTGCTTGATTTAATTTAATATTAAAATAATACACTCTGTCTGTGTTTATAATGGAGGTTGTGTTGAGCTATGAAATGTTGTGATTAGTTATTAGATACCCTTTTGTTTATTATTGGTTGAGTGTGTGTCTCACGGCTATTTGTATTTATGCGTATCTGTAGCTGATCGTGTGTTATGTTTGTAGCTGAGTGTGTGTTTAGGCAGAGTTTTGTAATACAGTTTTTGGGAGTTGTGACGATAGTTATGGTCCAATTTGCAATTGGCTCTGCAGTATTTGTGGCTGAGCATTTGTTTCAAGTACATCATGCAGAGCTACTGTTAAACTGAACATGTTTATACTTTATACCACCAACAATACAACAGTGTGAAATCTGCTGTGGTAAAAAGCTTTATCTATGGTAGTTCAAACATATAGTTTTATCATTGAAACAATCAACCAGAGAATCAAATAACAAAAATTGAGACTTAGGCACGAGGCTAAATCCTAAATCTTATGAGCCCTTTTGGAAAGTCGACACACAGGTTGGTATCTGCTGCCATTAGGAGGCCTGTGAGCTCTGAGAGTGGCTCAGTGTCCAGTGTGTGTATTAGTCCATACACAGCCATATACTTTAAGTGTACTTAATTAGTGCTTTTGAATAATGTAATTATAACTTACAAATGCTTATTACAAATTGGTTGTTCCAAAATAAAACAAGTCTGGCTGCAAATACACTTAAGCATGGTTTGGCATGATAGGAATTAATACAAGTAAAATTACACCAGCAATATCCTGAATTAAACAGTGGATTTAAAACTCCTAGCATATATGTATAATCTAAATTGAAATTCATTTACCTGTTGGTGTTCTTTAATACAAAGGCAATTTAATGTAATGGAAGCACTAATATATTCTGATTGCATAAAATTTACACAAACAGTATAACAGTGTGAAATGTGATGTTTTTGTCAAGCTTTATTTAAGTCATTGTTATAACTTATTAGTTTTATCATTAAATTAATTAATCAATCAAATAATAAAAATGTATTTATTAATTAGTTTATATTTCTTGTTATGAAATACGTATTGTTTATTATTTGTTCATGAATAAAATGGAATTGAAATTAATTTACCTGTTGCAGTAGGCACCACTGCAGAAAAATACATCATAAATAATTGACATTAAAGAAATGAACACATAAGACATTGTGAGTGTATGATGGCTATAAAGAATGCACTGTGTTAACAGGGTTTATAATACCAAATAGTGTCTGCTTAAGTTTCACATTAATATAATATACTCTGTGTTTAGCTCTGGGTTTTTGTGGTTAATTTAAAGGTAGCTGTTCCTTTATTTATAGCTGAGGCTGTAGGGTATTAGTAACTGAGTGTGTGTCAATCAATATGTCCGAGACTTCACAGGAGATTTTCAAGTAGAGCTCACACAGTCACTCATTGTGTCAAACTTCGTAAACTTCTAGATCTCCTACACACACACTATACACAGACTACACAAACACTACACTCATTACACACACTAGACACACGCATACTACACACATATACTACACATCCCAAACACACACTCACCACATCCTACACACACTACACACACACTCTAAAGACGGTCCTACACACATATTCTACACACACACATACACACTACACACCATACACGTGCGTGCGCGCATGCACACACACTACACACACACACTCTAAACACATCTTACACAAACACTAGTTATCCTACATACACACAAAAACACACAGACACACACTACACATCGTGCACACGCTTGCACACACACACACACACACGCACCTGCGCCATCGCCACCCTGGCGCACCTGAAAGCCGCGTCCAGCTTTGACAATGCCTTCATCTTATGTTATATACAGTGACATCAGCGTCCGGGTCTTAATGTGCTCAGAGGTCACACAGATCATGTGGTGCGCCCGGGTGTGATGGCACAGGTACTTATCGGTGCTTGCAACTATCTTTATTATTATTGTTATTTTAAAACATTGTACAGATGAATCCGTTGAAGTTATGAATGACATCTGCCTCGTCATTACTGCTGTAAGATGTTTCAACTGTCTTTGATTTAATGTTTTTTAAAAACATGCTATAATGTAGAAAATGCATTCAGCATTTGTAAAAGGTCCTAAATGTCACGAACCCCGGTTACTCCTCTCTTTTTGGTTTGTGTTGTTGTTTTTTTCCCACGCTGTCAGATTTCTCTACACGCGGTCATGTTTTCTCTAGACTGTCACGTCTCTTCTCACGCCTCCGTACCGCCCCTCCCACACACACCGGTTCCCCATTCACAAATAATTTCTCCCGGCATTTAAGGAAGCGCAGCGCGCTTCCTTGCTGCCGAATCATTGCGTGCTCCACAGCCCAGTTTTTCTCGCGGTTATTGTTCTAAGATTCATATGTATTTTCGACCAAGTGTTTTGTTTAACGGTTTTCGCCTATTGCTCTTCGCCTCGGATTTGTTAGACCTGTTATCTGCTTCACGGACACCGATTCACGCTTCGCCCCTCGACTCTTGCTATCGTCCCTCGCTTCGGATTTGTTTGATCTGGCTCTGATTGCTCTCACGGATACCGACTCACGCTTCGCCCCTCGACTACGCTATTGTTATCACTTCCGGATTCCTCACACTTCAAGACACCAACAGGTGAAACGACTCTGCTCTTCTCTATTTCTGCCCCGTGTGGATCTGCATCCACTTCTGTTTTCTCCACGGCATAAACGACATCCAGCAGCCATCATCCACGTTAAGATTAACTGTGGGACCTCACTTTAATTAAACATCAGAGCTTTACTGCAGAGCTGCACCTCTACCCTCCATTACAGTTCCACATTCACTATTCAGTGGTATCCGTGATAAAGTGACACCAAGCACTACTCCCCCTATCTCCTACATTTTCATTAGTAAAGTTTTTCAAGTGTCATTCCACAGTGGTGTCTGCACTTGGGTCCTATCAGCCTGCCTGACCTCGCTTAAGACCCTGACAGAATGATTCGGCCAGACGATGGACCCAGCGGACCTTGGCCGTTTAAAGGCCGCACTGGAGAATCAGGGCGCCCTCCTTGGTTCACACCAGCGTGATCTCCAGTCAGTCACTCAGACCCTGACATCGGTTTCCGAATCCCTTGCTAAGCTCACGACCCAAGTACAACAGCTCCATACGACCTCCTCTCTGGCTGCCACTGTCATCCCACCACCTGAACCACGCCTTCCTCCGCCACAGGCTTATGATGGTGAACCAGGCACTTGCTGCTCCTTCCTCTCCCAGTGCTCGCTGGTGCTGGAACTGCAGGCCTCAACCTTTCCCACAGAGCGTTCGAAAGTGGCTTACGTCATTACTCTGCTGACTGGGAGAGCAAGGGAGTGGGGAACAGCAGTATGGGATGCTCAGGATGCCTGCTGCTCTAGCTTTGACAGGTTCACTAAGGAGATGAGGAGAGTCTTCGACCGCTCATCCTCTGGCCGAGAGGCGGCTGGGAGAATACTAAGGCTTCGCCAAGGACCTCGTTCGGCTTACGACTATGCCATTGAGTTTCGCACCCTGGCGGCCTCCTGCAATTGGGACGAACAGGCCTTGTTTGATGCCTTTCTCGAAGGACTTTCCGAAACCCTCAAGGACGAGCTTGTCTCCCGGGAGTTACCATCTGATCTGGACGAGCTCATGGACCTCGCCGGACGGGTCGATGCTCGTATTCGCCTCCGACGCGATCGAACACAGACAGTCAGGAGTTCTCTGTCTCCTCTTACCACTCCACGCCCACCTACTTCTCCACGCCCACCTACGCCTCCATGCCCACCCTCTCGTCCATGCCCGCACCCTTCTCCTGAGGAACCCATGCAGATAGGTCGGACCCACATCTCCTTAGAAGAGCGGCAGCGGCGACGAACAGAGGGGGCGTGCTTTTATTGTGGGCAAGCGGGCCATTTTCTCAAGGACTGCCCGCTAAAAAGGTAAGCCCTCCAGTTAAACTGGGAACTCTGGAGGGCTCCACTCACAAAAACCTCCCTGACACACGTTCATGTTTTACTGTTACCCTCATCCATGACAATGAACTTCATGCCATGCAAGCCCTGATTGATTCCGGGGCAGATCGGAACCTGACCAGCCTCAACACAGTCAGAGATTTGGGAATCCCCTTACATTCTTTGAACCCATCCTTCTCTGTGCGAGCCCTAGATGGCAGCAGCCTCCCCCCCATCACACACCAGACAACTCCAGTGACTCTACGTATTTCTGGGAACCACGTGGAGGACATATCCCTCTTTGTCTTTGACAACCCTTATTCCTCGATCGTGCTTGGCCGCCCCTGGCTTACTCTCCACAATCCCCACATTGACTGGGTTAAGAACATTATCCTGGGCTGGAGTCCCTCATGCCTCGCATCCTGCCTTCGTTCGGCTGCTACCCATTCTCCACCCCCCACCATGGTCAACGAACATCTTGACCTTTCTAACGTTCCATCAGATTACTCTGACCTCAAACTGGTTTTTAGCAAAGCACGAGCACTCTCACTTCCTCCTCACCGACCTTATGATTGCGCAATAGACATCCTCCCAGGCACCACACCCCCCAAGGGGTGACTTTATTCACTTAGCCCACCAGAGAGAGAGGCAATGAACCATTACATCACAGAGTCCCTCGCCGCGGGCATCATTCGACCGTCCTCCTCACCTGCAGGCGCTGGATTTTTCTTTGTCAAGAAAAAAGACAATTCCCTTCGGCCCTGCATTGACTATAGAGGCCTTAATGAAATTACGGTCAAGAACCGGTATCCGCTCCCACTCATGACCACGGCTTTTGAACTCCTTCAAGGGGCCAAAGTATTCACAAAACTGGATCTACGAAATGCTTACCACCTTGTCCGAATAAGGGAGGGGGATGAATGGAAGACAGCATTTAACACCCCTACAGGACACTATGAATACCTCGTGGTTCCTTTCGGCCTTACCAAAGCCCCGGCAGTTTTTCAGGCCTTAGTTAATGATGTTCTCAGGGATTTTCTGAATGTCTTTGTTTTCGTCTACCTAGATGATATTTTAATTTTTTCACGTTCCCTTGAAGAACATAAAAACCATGTGCGCCTAGTACTGCGAAGGCTCCTTGAGAATAAACTATTCGTTAAAGCCGAGAAGTGTGAATTTCATCAGAACACCATCACTTTTCTTGGTTTCATTATCTCGCCATCCATGATCCAGATGGACCCCACCAAGGTAAAAGCTGTCACTGATTGGCCTACCCCCACTTCTAGACGTGATCTCCAACGGTTTCTGGGGTTTGCTAATTTTTACAGACGGTTTATAAGGAACTACAGCGCCATTGCTGTTCCACTCACAACCCTAACCTCCTCAAGACTCCGTTTCCATTGGAACGAACAGGCAGAGGAGGCTTTTCAAAGACTCAAAGACAGGTTCACATCGGCCCCTATCCTTACTGCTCCTGATCCCGCCATACAATTTGTCGTGGAAGTTGATGCCTCTGAAACAGGGGTGGGGGCAGTACTGTCTCAGAGAACTCCCAAGGACAACAAGCTGCACCCCTGTTTTTTTTTTTCTCATCGCCTTTCGCCTGCTGAGAGAAACTATGACATTGGAGACCGAGAGTTGCTAGCGGTAAAATTAGCCTTAGAGGAGTGGAGACATTGGCTAGAGGGAACTGAACACCCCTTTCTCGTCTGGACGGATCACAAAAACCTAAAGTATCTGAAAACAGCTAAGAGACTTAACGCCCGACAGGCCAGGTGGTCCTTGTTTTTCTCCAGGTTTAATTTCACCCTATTTTACCGTCCTGGAGCCAAGAATTCAAAGCCAGATGCCCTGTCCCGGCAGTTTTCCTCAGACCAAGTCTCCTCGCCCCAAGAGACCATTCTCCACCCTCGGTGCTTAGTGGCAGCCACATTACTACGCATCGAGGAACAGGTAAGACAAGCCCATGCCCAAGGCCCTACCCCAAGTAATGTTCCCCAAGGTCGTCTCTTTGTCCCCGCAACCATGCGCACTCAGGTCTTGGAATGGGGACACAGCTCCAAGCTTGCTTGCCACCCTGGGGGCAAACGTACCCAGTTTATGATACAACAGCGTTTTTGGTGGCCCACATTAAAGGAGGATGTCATCAGGTATGTGGCAGCCTGCAACTCCTGTACCAGGAACAAAGGCAGCAATAGGCCCCCGGCGGGTCTCCTTAGACCACTCCCAGTCCCTCACCGCCCTTGGTCCCACATTGCCATCGACTTTGTTACTGGACTACCCAACTCCAATAATGACAATTGCATCCTGACCATCGTCGATCGCTTTTCCAAAGCTGCCCACTTCGTGCCGCTCCCTGGACTCCCTTCCGCCAAAGAGACAGCAGAGCTACTTATTCTTCACGTTTTTCGCCTTCATGGTCTCCCCACGGACATCGTCTCAGATCGAGGTCCACAATTCACAGCAAAATTTTGGCAAGCGTTCTGCAAACTCATTGGGGCCACTCCAAGTCTATCCTCAGGCTATCATCCACAGACAAACGGCCAGACAGAAAGAATGAATCAAGAGTTGGAGGCAACTCTGCGGTGCATGACCTCTCAGAACCCAACCTCTTGGAGCAAATTTCTCCCGTGGGTCGAATACGCCCACAACTCTCTCCCAACCTCCTCAACGGGCTTGTCCCCGTTCCATTGCTGCCTGGGCTACCAGCCACCCTTGTTTCCTTCTCAGGAGGAAGAGGTAACAGTTCCTTCTGCCCAGCTTTTTGTTCGCCGTTGCAAAAGAACCTGGCTACAAGCCAGAAGACAACTCCTCCGGTCTGTCAAAAGTTATAAGAAACAAGCGGACCGACATCGCTCTGCAGCCCCAAGATATCGCATCGGCCAGAGAGTCATGTTGTCCACAAGGGATGTACCGATAAAAACAATCTCTCGTAAACTCTCACCCAGATTCATCGGACCGTTTACCATAACTAAAATCATCAATCCCTCTTCTGTAAGATTAGCTCTACCTTCCACCATGCGTCGCATCAACCCAACCTTTCACGTATCCCAAATCAAACGTCTGATTCCCAATCCGCTATGTCCGCCCACCCGCCCGCCTCCTCCTCCCCGGATCATAGATGGTGGCGAAGCATTCACGGCCCGTCGACTCCTCAAGGCCCGTCGCCGAGGGCGAGGCATTCAGTATCTGGTAGATTGGGCGGGTTATGGACCTGAGGAGAGAAGCTGGGTTCCTGCAAGATTTATTTTGGACCCCAAATTGATTACAGACTTTTACAAACGTTGCCCGGAGGCGCTCCGTCCAAACGCCCAGAGGCGTTCGTAAAGGGGGGGGGTACTGTCACGAACCCCGGTTACTCCTCTCTTTTTGGTTTGTGTTGTTGTTTTTTTCCCACGCTGTCAGATTTCTCTACACGCGGTCATGTTTTCTCTAGACTGTCACGTCTCTTCTCACGCCTCCGTACCGCCCCTCCCACACACACCGGTTCCCCATTCACAAATAATTTCTCCCGGCATTTAAGGAAGCGCAGCGCGCTTCCTTGCTGCCGAATCATTGCGTGCTCCACAGCCCAGTTTTTCTCGCGGTTATTGTTCTAAGATTCATATGTATTTTCGACCAAGTGTTTTGTTTAACGGTTTTCGCCTATTGCTCTTCGCCTCGGATTTGTTAGACCTGTTATCTGCTTCACGGACACCGATTCACGCTTCGCCCCTCGACTCTTGCTATCGTCCCTCGCTTCGGATTTGTTTGATCTGGCTCTGATTGCTCTCACGGATACCGACTCACGCTTCGCCCCTCGACTACGCTATTGTTATCACTTCCGGATTCCTCACACTTCAAGACACCAACAGGTGAAACGACTCTGCTCTTCTCTATTTCTGCCCCGTGTGGATCTGCATCCACTTCTGTTTTCTCCACGGCATAAACGACATCCAGCAGCCATCATCCACGTTAAGATTAACTGTGGGACCTCACTTTAATTAAACATCAGAGCTTTACTGCAGAGCTGCACCTCTACCCTCCATTACAGTTCCACATTCACTATTCAGTGGTATCCGTGATAAAGTGACACCAAGCACTACTCCCCCTATCTCCTACATTTTCATTAGTAAAGTTTTTCAAGTGTCATTCCACAGTGGTGTCTGCACTTGGGTCCTATCAGCCTGCCTGACCTCGCTTAAGACCCTGACACTAAAACCGTTTAGTGTACTGGTAACATTTGCTGTACAGTATTTAAAAATATTGTATGTACTATATGATACACCATATGTGTGCATTTTTATTAACTAAAATGTTTTTTTTTTGTTTTTTTGGTAATTGGACTCCTTCCGAGGTATAACAGCATGCTACTTATGCAATAAGAATATATTTTTGGTATATTACCTGTTTATTTTTAACACAACAAAATTCATTATATATACTTTAATTTAATTAATCAGTGTCCAGTATGTATATTAGTCCATACACAGCCATATACTTTAAGTGTACACTTAAAGTATATGGTAGCTCAGTGGTTAAGGCATTGGACTACGGTTCAGAAGATCCCAGGTTCAAACCCCACAACCACCAAGTTGCCACTGTTGGGCCCTTGAGTCGCTCTGGATAAGAGCATCTGCCAAATGCTTAAATGTAAATGTAGGTATAATTGAAGTTGTTCCACTTTTTCACATAAAAATACATCTTAATTAGTGCTTTTGAATAATGTAATTATAACTTATTACATTATAAATGCTTATTACAAATTAGTTGTTTCAAAATAAAATAAGTCTGGCTGCAAATACACTTGGTAAGCAAACACTGCATGGTTTGGCATGATAGGAATTAACACAAGTGGCATATAGTAAGTGCATTTTTATAAGAGTAGCTCTTGGGGTACTCGTGGTTTGTAAGGGACCGCCCCTAGAGGGCACTGTGGCTATGATCATGTTTTAGTTTGTGTAGTTCTGTTTGTAGACTCAGTTTCCCAGAAGGCACCTCGGTCAGATGATGATGGAGCTCACCTGAACCGAGGAGGTTTATTAGAGGGTTATAAAAAGCTGTTAGTTCTGGGAAACTGGGTCGAGCATTAACACTGTCTAGTGGGCTTTTGTTTTGTTTAAATTGGGTTTTGTGTTAAGCTGGCTCTGAAGGCTTGTTTTCTGTGTTGTATGTAGTTAAGTGTATCTTTAGTTTGACCTTAATATTATGTGAGTATTGTTTAGTGTGTCTCTTGTCCTCTTGTTCCAAGTTACTCATGTTTTTTGTTTCTTCCTCTTGGTTCTTGTTTCCCTCTAGTCTTTAGTGGTTCTCCCCTGTTCCTAGTGTTTCTCTCTGTCTTTAGTCCAGGCTCTAAGCCTGTGTATGCTCTAAACCTGGGTATGCCCTAAGAGTGAGTGGAAGTGAGTGTGAGGTATACTGCTCATAGGAGCGCGGGTGTGAGGTATACTGCTCGTAGGGGCACAAGGCTGTGTGCCAGGTTTAGAAGATCTGGAGTGTCATGCTTAAAAGAGTCTGTATGTCGGTTCTGTTTAAAGAGCCAGTGTGTTTTATTTAGTTTTGTTTAATTATTGTTTGTTTTGTTCCGAATAAAAGACTTTTGTTGTTTTAAAAACCCTCTGCGTCCATGCCTGGCCTTCTTAAGCCCACGGTGTTAACAACAGCCAGTAACACCTGAATCATGACATGGCTAAGCGTGTTTTGAGCTGTAAAATCTCAATGTTTAACCACAAACACCCCCACAGCTCAACAAAGATTACACCAACAATATCCTAAATTAATATAATCAATAGGGATGCACTAAATGTTCGGCAACCGAAAATAATTAAAAAGGCTGAATAAATTTTTCCGAACAATGATGTTTTTAATGACGCGATCAAATAGTAACCCGCGTAGAGTGAGAGGCGCGCGCTTTATGCAGCAAACATGTCAGCAGTGTGGAAGCACTTTAAAGTGTCAGAAGAAGGGGCAAAAACGGCCGTTTGCAGACACTGTTCTGCTGAATTGTCCAGAGGGGGTGCATCTGCAAAAACGTACAGCACGTAAGTTTATCACTTAAAATCAAGATACCCCGAACATCATGCAGAGTACGAGAAAGACACGGCGGCGGCTACGGCAACAGCAGCAGCGAATCCACATTTTTTTGCACTATTTAATGCACATTTGTTGTTGTAGACATACAGAGTTACATTCTTTCAGCAGTCAGTTATAGCCCTAACATAGGCTATTCAAGAAGGGGGGCTTCAAAGATGGACAAAAAAAAAAAAAATATATATATATATATATATATATATATATATATATTTTATTTTACTAATTTATTTATTTTAAGTTATATTGTGCTTTGTTTGTATAATATCTGCTGGAATGTAAAAAAAAAAAAGGTTCAGTGTTAAATAAATATTATGAAATTGTATTTTTGTTATTTAATTTATTTTTCTAAAAAACAACACAAATAGTAAAAAGCAAATTTTTTATATTTAATAAATAATTAATATAAATTGGCAAAATAAATGAAAAAAAAGCGAAACACCGCATTCAGTATTTGGCCTTCGACCAAGCATTTCATTATTATTCGGCTTCAGCCAAGAATTTCATTTCGGTGCATCCCTAATAATCAAATAATAACTTTTGTATTAATGAGTTTATATTTCTTGCTATGAAATACGTAGTATTTATTATTTGTTTATAATACCAAATAGTGTCTGCTTAAGTTTCACATTAATATAATATACTCTGTGTTTAGCTCTGGGTTTTTGTGGTTCATTTAAAGGTAGCTGTTCCTTTATTTGTATCTGAGGCTGTAGGGTATTAGTAACTGAGTGTGTGTTGAGCTGCGGGGTATCTGTGGCTGAGTGTGTTGAGCTGCGGGGGTAAAGAAACCTAAATAGTAAAAAATGATATAAATGTACCTGTTGTTTGAGCCGTAGTACCCTCCACTGCTAGAAAAAAAAAACCCAAAGAATTCTCATTAAGGAAATTGGATTAGATCCAGGTTAAAATAACACAATGTGAATGTATTAAAGTTATAATAAATGAAATGTGGAGGAATGAGGTTTATAATACCACCTTAACATGTGCATGATCGTGCTGGATGGTGTGTTTAGCTTTGGATTCTTGTCTCTAATCTTTGGTATCTGTCTGTTCATTGTGCGATGTCCGCGAATGCGGAAGTGCTCGCAAGCGCACGCAGGTTGCGGGAAACAGCGCGAGTCGAGGTCAAAGGGACAGGCAGGGTCGGTAACAGTTATCCAGCAGCGAGAGAGACGAAATCCAGTAGCGCGATCCAAGTTCAAAGTCGAGTAACAGGTGAGGTCATACACGTAGTGGAATCCAAACGAGAAAATCACAGACAGACGAGACGAGAGGCGCGCAAGTAAGATACTTCGGCGCTGAATGAACTTCTAAGCTCTCTTTTAAAGGCAGAGGTGGATTGCTGATGGGTTGCAGGTGTGCAAAGGTAATTGATTAGGGAGGCGGGACTTTCTTAGGTGAAATCATGCCCTGGATGTACTTGGCTGATCAGGCTGGCGCATGACAGTACCCCCCCTCCTACGGACGCCACCTGGCGTTACTGATGGGGCTTCTGGGTGTTTTCGATGAAACTCAATAATGAGAGAAGGATCTAAGATGAATCTGGATGGCACCCAGCTTCTCTCCTCGGGACCATAACCTTTCCAATCCACTAAGTATTGAAGCCCTCTACCGCGTCGTCGTGCTTTTAAAAGCCTGCGAACGGTGAATGCCTCACCACCATCAATGAGTTGGGGAGGAGGAGGAGGGCGGGTGGGTGGATTTAAAGGACATGAAACTATTGGTCTTATCTGGGAGACGTGGAACGAGGGATTGATGCGACGCATTGTGGCTGGCAAGAGTAGCCGGACTGTGCAAGGATTGATAATCTTGGAGATGGTGAAGGGCCCAATGAACCTTGGAGATATCTTGCGGGAAACTGTTTTAATGGGGACATTACGGGTGGAGACCATGACTCTCTGCCCAACGCGGTAGGTTGGGGCGATTGAACGGCGGCGATCTGCTTGGCGCTTAAATAGGGTTATAGCATGGCGAAGCTTAGCTCTTGCACGTTGCCAGGTCCTTCTACAGCGACGAATGAAAGCTTGGGCAGAGGGGACCGCCACTTCCTCCTCTTGGGATGGAAACAAAGGGGGTTAGTAGCCGAGACAGCACTGAAAGGGTGAGAGGCCCGTGGAAGATGTTGGTAGTGAATTATGTGCGTATTCAATCCACGGTAGCATCCGGCTCCAGGAGTGTGGGTCTTGGGAGGTCATACATCGAATCGCTGTTTCGAGGTCTTGATTGGCTCTCTCAGTCTGGCCATTGGTCTGTGGATGATAACCAGAGGAGAGGCTGGGGGTAGCACCAATGAGTTTACAAAATGCTGTTCAGAATTGGGCGGAGAATTGGGGTCCGCGATCAGAAACAATGTCTACAGGGATACCGTGAAGGCGAAATACATGCAGGATGAGTAACTCTGCCGTTTCCTTAGCTGAGGGGAGTTTAGACAGAGGAACAAAGTGAACCGCCTTGGAGAAACGATCGACGATGGTTAAAATGCAGGTGTAGCCATGTGAGTCCGGGAGTCCAGTAACGAAGTCTAGAGCTATGTGAGACCATGGTCTGTGGGGAATTGGGAGTGGTCTCAGGAGGCCTGCTGGGGGTTTATTGATGGCTTTATTGCGAGTACAGACATCGCAAGCAGAAACAAACTGTCGAGTATCTTGTCTGATAGAGGGCCACCAGAAGCGCTGTTGGACTAGTGCGAGAGTACGGGTTCCTCCGGGGTGACAGGCCAATCTCGAACTATGTCCCCATTCTAGGACTCGCGGGCGTGCTAGTGGTGGCACGAAGAGTCTACCAGGTGGTGTTTCTGGTGGGCCGGGTTCCCCATCTAACACCTGCTTGACAAGAGCCTCCACCTCTAGCAAGGTCGTGCCTATGAGACACTGTGGCGGCAGAATAGTCGGTGGGGGAGAATCATCCGTGACCGAAATGAACTGGCGAGAGAGGGCATCAGGCTTGGTATTCTTGTTACCTGGTCGATAAGCTAGGGAGAACTTAAAATGAGAAAAGAAAAGAACAATGACCATCTGGCTTGGCGAGAGTTCAAGCGTTTGGCTGACTTGAGATATTCAAGGTTTTTATGATCTGTCCAGATGAGAAACGGGACCTCTGTGCCCTCAAGCCAGTGTCTCCATTCTTCCAGCGCCAGTTTTACTGCGAGCAGCTCCCGATCTCCGATACCATAGTTCCTCTCAGCGGCCGAAAGGCGGTGAGAGAAGAAGCAGCAAGGATGCATGGCCGTAAAGTCTTGTCTTTCTTGGTCACGAAGAAGAATCCTGCCCCAGCGGGGGATGAAGAGGGGCGGATGATGCCAGCAGCGAGGGACTCAGAAATATATTTGTCCATGGCTTCCCTCTCATTTGAGCATAATGAATATAATCGCCCCCGGGGAGGAGTCGTGCCTGGAAGGAGATCGATGACACAATCGTAGGGTCTGTGGGGGGAAGGTGAGAGAGCATGTGACTTACTAAAGACCTGCTTGAGGTCTGAGTAATCAGGTGGGACGGCTGAGAGGTCAGGGAACTCCTCCGTGGCAGGTGGTGTAACGGTGGAACAGTGAGCAGACTTCAGGCAGGATGCTAGGCACAAGGGACTCCATTCTCGGATCGTGTTCTTAGTCCAGGTTATGGACCTGAGGAGAGAAGCTGGGTTCCTGCAAGATTTATTTTGGACCCCAAATTGATTACAGACTTTTACAAACGTTGCCCGGAGGCGCTCCGTCCAAACGCCCAGAGGCGTTCGTAAAGGGGGGGGGTACTGTCACGAACCCCGGTTACTCCTCTCTTTTTGGTTTGTGTTGTTGTTTTTTTCCCACGCTGTCAGATTTCTCTACACGCGGTCATGTTTTCTCTAGACTGTCACGTCTCTTCTCACGCCTCCGTACCGCCCCTCCCACACACACCGGTTCCCCATTCACAAATAATTTCTCCCGGCATTCAAGGAAGCGCAGCGCGCTTCCTTGCTGCCGAATCATTGCGTGCTCCACAGCCCAGTTTTTCTCGCGGTTATTGTTCTAAGATTCATATGTATTTTCGACCAAGTGTTTTGTTTAACGGTTTTCGCCTATTGCTCTTCGCCTCGGATTTGTTAGACCTGTTATCTGCTTCACGGACACCGATTCACGCTTCGCCCCTCGACTCTTGCTATCGTCCCTCGCTTCGGATTTGTTTGATCGGGCTCTGATTGCTCTCACGGATACCGACTCACGCTTCGCCCCTCGACTACGCTATTGTTATCACTTCCGGATTCCTCACACTTCAAGACACCAACAGGTGAAACGACTCTGCTCTTCTCTATTTCTGCCCCGTGTGGATCTGCATCCACTTCTGTTTTCTCCACGGCATAAACGACATCCAGCAGCCATCATCCACGTTAAGATTAACTGTGGGACCTCACTTTAATTAAACATCAGAGCTTTACTGCAGAGCTGCACCTCTACCCTCCATTACAGTTCCACATTCACTATTCAGTGGTATCCGTGATAAAGTGACACCAAGCACTACTCCCCCTATCTCCTACATTTTCATTAGTAAAGTTTTTCAAGTGTCATTCCACAGTGGTGTCTGCACTTGGGTCCTATCAGCCTGCCTGACCTCGCTTAAGACCCTGACACTAAAACCGTTTAGTGTACTGGTAACATTTGCTGTACAGTATTTAAAAATATTGTATGTACTATATGATACACCATATGTGTGCATTTTTATTAACTAAAATGTTTTTTTTTTGTTTTTTTGGTAATTGGACTCCTTCCGAGGTATAACAGCATGCTACTTATGCAATAAGAATATATTTTTGGTATATTACCTGTTTATTTTTAACACAACAAAATTCATTATATATACTTTAATTTAATTAATCAGTGTCCAGTATGTATATTAGTCCATACACAGCCATATACTTTAAGTGTACTAAGTACACTTAAAGTATATGGTAGCTCAGTGGTTAAGGCATTGGACTACGGTTTAGAAGATCCCAGGTTCAAACCCCACAACCACCAAGTTGCCACTGTTGGGCCCTTGAGTCGCTCTGGATAAGAGCATCTGCCAAATGCTTAAATGTAAATGTAGGTATAATTGAAGTTGTTCCACTTTTTCACATAAAAATACATCTTAATTAGTGCTTTTGAATAATGTAATTATAACTTACAAATGCTTATTACAAATTAGTTGTTTCAAAATAAAATAAGTCTGGCTGCAAATACACTTGGTAAGCAAACACTGCATGGTTTGGCATGATAGGAATTAACACAAGTGGCATATAGTAAGTGCATTTTTATAAGAGTAGCTCTTGGGGTACTCGTGGTTTGTAAGGGACCGCCCCTAGAGGGCACTGTGGCTATGATCATGTTTTAGTTTGTGTAGTTCTGTTTGTAGACTCAGTTTCCCAGAAGGCACCTCGGTCAGATGATGATGGAGCTCACCTGAACCGAGAAGGTTTATTAGAGGGTTATAAAAAGCTGTTAGTTCTGGGAAACTGGGTCGAGCATTAACACTGTCTAGTGGGCTTTTGTTTTGTTTAAATTGGGTTTTGTGTTAAGCTGGCTCTGAAGGCTTGTTTTCTGTGTTGTATGTAGTTAAGTGTATCTTTAGTTTGACCTTAATATTATGTGAGTATTGTTTAGTGTGTCTCTTGTCCTCTTGTTCCAAGTTACTCATGTTTTTTGTTTCTTCCTCTTGGTTCTTGTTTCCCTCTAGTCTTTAGTGGTTCTCCCCTGTTCCTAGTGTTTCTCTCTGTCTTTAGTCCAGGCTCTAAGCCTGTGTATGCTCTAAACCTGGGTATGCCCTAAGAGTGAGTGGAAGTGAGTGTGAGGTATACTGCTCATAGGAGCGCAGGTGTGAGGTATACTGCTCGTAGGGGCACAAGGCTGTGTGCCAGGTTTAGAAGATCTGGAGTGTCATGCTTAAAAGAGTCTGTATGTCGGTTCTGTTTAAAGAGCCAGTGTGTTTTATTTAGTTTTGTTTAATTATTGTTTGTTTTGTTCCGAATAAAAGACTTTTGTTGTTTTAAAAACCCTCTGCGTCCATGCCTGGCCTTCTTAAGCCCACGGTGTTAACAACAGCCAGTAACACCTGAATCATGACATGGCTAAGCGTGTTTTGAGCTGTAAAATCTCAATGTTTAACCACAAACACCCCCACAGCTCAACAAAGATTACACCAACAATATCCTAAATTAATATAATCAATAGGGATGCACTAAATGTTCGGCAACCGAAAATAATTAAAAAGGCTGAATAAATTTTTCCGAACAATGATGTTTTTAATGACGCGATCAAATAGTAACCCGCGTAGAGTGAGAGGCGCGCGCTTTATGCAGCAAACATGTCAGCAGTGTGGAAGCACTTTAAAGTGTCAGAAGAAGGGGCAAAAACGGCCGTTTGCAGACACTGTTCTGCTGAATTGTCCAGAGGGGGTGCATCTGCAAAAACGTACAGCACGTAAGTTTATCACTTAAAATCAAGACACCCCGAACATCATGCAGAGTACGAGAAAGACACGGCGGCGGCTACGGCAACAGCAGCAGCGAATCCACATTTTTTTGCACTATTTAATGCACATTTGTTGTTGTAGACATACAGAGTTACATTCTTTCAGCAGTCAGTTATAGCCCTAACATAGGCTATTCAAGAAGGGGGGCTTCAAAGATGGACAAAAAAAAAAAAAAAAAATATATATATATATATATATATATATATATATATATATATATTTATTTTATTTTACTAATTTATTTATTTTAAGTTATATTGTGCTTTGTTTGTATAATATCTGCTGGAATGTAAAAAAAAAAAGGTTCAGTGTTAAATAAATATTATGAAATTGTATTTTTGTTATTTAATTTATTTTTCTAAAAAACAACACAAATAGTAAAAAGCAAATTTTTTATATTTAATAAATAATTAATATAAATTGGCAAAATAAATGAAAAAAAAAGCGAAACACCGCATTCAGTATTTGGCCTTCGACCAAGCATTTCATTATTATTTGGCTTCAGCCAAGAATTTCATTTCGGTGCATCCCTAATAATCAAATAATAACTTTTGTATTAATGAGTTTATATTTCTTGCTATGAAATACGTAGTATTTATTATTTGTTTATAATACCAAATAGTGTCTGCTTAAGTTTCACATTAATATAATATACTCTGTGTTTAGCTCTGGGTTTTTGTGGTTCATTTAAAGGTAGCTGTTCCTTTATTTGTATCTGAGGCTGTAGGGTATTAGTAACTGAGTGTGTGTTGAGCTGCGGGGTATCTGTGGCTGAGTGTGTTGAGCTGCGGGGGTAAAGAAACCTAAATAGTAAAAAATGATATAAATGTACCTGTTGTTTGAGCCGTAGTACCCTCCACTGCTAGAAAAAAAAAAACCAAAGAATTCTCATTAAGGAAATTGGATTAGATCCAGGTTAAAATAACACAATGTGAATGTATTAAAGTTATAATAAATGAAATGTGGAGGAATGAGGTTTATAATACCACCTTAACATGTGCATGATCGTGCTGGATGGTGTGTTTAGCTTTGGATTCTTGTCTCTAATCTTTGGTATCTGTCTGTTCATTGTGCGATGTCCGCGAATGCGGAAGTGCTCGCAAGCGCACGCAGGTTGCGGGAAACAGCGCGAGTCGAGGTCAAAGGGACAGGCAGGGTCGGTAACAGTTATCCAGCAGCGAGAGAGACGAAATCCAGTAGCGCGATCCAAGTTCAAAGTCGAGTAACAGGTGAGGTCATACACGTAGTGGAATCCAAACGAGAAAATCACAGACAGACGAGACGAGAGGCGCGCAAGTAAGATACTTCGGCACTGAATGAACTTCTAAGCTCTCTTTTAAAGGCAGAGGTGGATTGCTGATGGGTTGCAGGTGTGCGAAGGTAATTGATTAGGGAGGCGGGACTTTCTTAGGTAAAATCATGCCCTGGATGTACTTGGCTGATCAGGCTGGCGCATGACAGTACCCCCCCTCCTACGGACGCCACCTGGCGTTACTGATGGGGCTTCTGGGTGTTTTCGATGAAACTCGATAATGAGAGAAGGATCTAAGATGAATCTGGATGGCACCCAGCTTCTCTCCTCGGGACCATAACCTTCCCAATCCACTAAGTATTGAAGCCCTCTACCGCGTCGTCGTGCTTTTAAAAGCCTGCGAACGGTGAATGCCTCACCACCATCAATGAGTTGGGGAGGAGGAGGAGGGCGGGTGGGTGGATTTAAAGGACATGAAACTATTGGTCTTATCTGGGAGACGTGGAACGAGGGATTGATGCGACGCATTGTGGCTGGCAAGAGTAGCCGGACTGTGCAAGGATTGATAATCTTGGAGATGGTGAAGGGCCCAATGAACCTTGGAGATATCTTGCGGGAAACTGTTTTAATGGGGACATTACGGGTGGAGACCATGACTCTCTGCCCAACGCGGTAGGTTGGGGCGATTGAACGGCGGCGATCTGCTTGGCGCTTAAATAGGGTTATAGCATGGCGAAGCTTAGCTCTTGCACGTTGCCAGGTCCTTCTACAGCGACGAATGAAAGCTTGGGCAGAGGGGACCGCCACTTCCTCCTCTTGGGATGGAAACAAAGGGGGTTGGTAGCCGAGACAGCACTGAAAGGGTGAGAGGCCCGTGGAAGATGTTGGTAGTGAATTATGTGCGTATTCAATCCACGGTAGCATCCGGCTCCAGGAGTGTGGGTCTTGGGAGGTCATACATCGAATCGCTGTTTCGAGGTCTTGATTGGCTCTCTCAGTCTGGCCATTGGTCTGTGGATGATAACCAGAGGAGAGGCTGGGGGTAGCACCAATGAGTTTACAAAATGCTGTTCAGAATTGGGCGGAGAATTGGGGTCCGCGATCAGAAACAATGTCTACAGGGATACCGTGAAGGCGAAATACATGCAGGATGAGTAACTCTGCCGTTTCCTTAGCTGAGGGGAGTTTAGACAGAGGAACAAAGTGAACCGCCTTGGAGAAACGATCGACGATGGTTAAAATGCAGGTGTAGCCATGTGAGTCCGGGAGTCCAGTAACGAAGTCTAGAGCTATGTGAGACCATGGTCTGTGGGGAATTGGGAGTGGTCTCAGGAGGCCTGCTGGGGGTTTATTGATGGCTTTATTGCGAGTACAGACATCGCAAGCAGAAACAAACTGTCGAGTATCTTGTCTGATAGAGGGCCACCAGAAGCGCTGTTGGACTAGTGCGAGAGTACGGGTTCCTCCGGGGTGACAGGCCAATCTCGAACTATGTCCCCATTCTAGGACTCGCGGGCGTGCTAGTGGTGGCACGAAGAGTCTACCAGGTGGTGTTTCTGGTGGGCCGGGTTCCCCATCTAACACCTGCTTGACAAGAGCCTCCACCTCTAGCAAGGTCGTGCCTATGAGACACTGTGGCGGCAGAATAGTCGGTGGGGGAGAATCATCCGTGACCGAAATGAACTGGCGAGAGAGGGCATCGGGCTTGGTATTCTTGTTACCTGGTCGATAAGCTAGGGAGAACTTAAAATGAGAAAAGAAAAGAACAATGACCATCTGGCTTGGCGAGAGTTCAAGCGTTTGGCTGACTTGAGATATTCAAGGTTTTTATGATCTGTCCAGATGAGAAACGGGACCTCTGTGCCCTCAAGCCAGTGTCTCCATTCTTCCAGCGCCAGTTTTACTGCGAGCAGCTCCCGATCTCCGATACCATAGTTCCTCTCAGCGGCCGAAAGGCGGTGAGAGAAGAAGCAGCAAGGATGCATGGCCGTAAAGTCTTGTCTTTCTTGGTCACGAAGAAGAATCCTGCCCCAGCGGGGGATGAAGAGGGGCGGATGATGCCAGCAGCGAGGGACTCAGAAATATATTTGTCCATGGCTTCCCTCTCATTTGAGCATAATGAATATAATCGCCCCCGGGGAGGAGTCGTGCCTGGAAGGAGATCGATGACACAATCGTAGGGTCTGTGGGGGGAAGGTGAGAGAGCATGTGACTTACTAAAGACCTGCTTGAGGTCTGAGTAATCAGGTGGGACGGCTGAGAGGTCAGGGAACTCCTCCGTGGCAGGTGGTGTAACGGTGGAACAGTGAGCAGACTTCAGGCAGGATGCTAGGCACAAGGGACTCCATTCTCGGATCGTGTTCTTAGTCCAGGTTATGGACCTGAGGAGAGAAGCTGGGTTCCTGCAAGATTTATTTTGGACCCCAAATTGATTACAGACTTTTACAAACGTTGCCCGGAGGCGCTCCGTCCAAACGCCCAGAGGCGTTCGTAAAGGGGGGGGGGTACTGTCACGAACCCCGGTTACTCCTCTCTTTTTGGTTTGTGGTGTTGTTTTTTTCCCACGCTGTCAGATTTCTCTACACGCGGTCATGTTTTCTCTAGACTGTCACGTCTCTTCTCACGCCTCCGTACCGCCCCTCCCACACACACCGGTTCCCCATTCACAAATAATTTCTCCCGGCATTTAAGGAAGCGCAGCGCGCTTCCTTGCTGCCGAATCATTGCGTGCTCCACAGCCCAGTTTTTCTCGCGGTTATTGTTCTAAGATTCATATGTATTTTCGACCAAGTGTTTTGTTTAACGGTTTTGGCCTATTGCTCTTCGCCTCGGATTTGTTAGACCTGTTATCTGCTTCACGGACACCGATTCACGCTTCGCCCCTCGACTCTTGCTATCGTCCCTCGCTTCGGATTTGTTTGATCTGGCTCTGATTGCTCTCACGGATACCGACTCACGCTTCACCCCTCGACTACGCTATTGTTATCACTTCCGGATTCCTCACACTTCAAGACACCAACAGGTGAAACGACTCTGCTCTTCTCTATTTCTGCCCCGTGTGGATCTGCATCCACTTCTGTTTTCTCCACGGCATAAACGACATCCAGCAGCCATCATCCACGTTAAGATTAACTGTGGGACCTCACTTTAATTAAACATCAGAGCTTTACTGCAGAGCTGCACCTCTACCCTCCATTACAGTTCCACATTCACTATTCAGTGGTATCCGTGATAAAGTGACACCAAGCACTACTCCCCCTATCTCCTACATTTTCATTAGTAAAGTTTTTCAAGTGTCATTCCACAGTGGTGTCTGCACTTGGGTCCTATCAGCCTGCCTGACCTCGCTTAAGACCCTGACACTAAAACCCTTTAGTGTACTGGTAACATTTGCTGTACAGTATTTAAAAATATTGTATGTACTATATGATACACCATATGTGTGCATTTTTATTAACTAAAATTTTTTTTTTGTTGTTTTTTTGGTAATTGGACTCCTTCCGAGGTATAACAGCATGCTACTTATGCAATAAGAATATATTTTTGGTATATTACCTGTTTATTTTTAACACAACAAAATTCATTATATATACTTTAATTTAATTAATCAGTGTCCAGTATGTATATTAGTCCATACACAGCCATATACTTTAAGTGTACTAAGTACACTTAAAGTATATGGTAGCTCAGTGGTTAAGGCATTGGACTACGGTTCAGAAGATCCCAGGTTCAAACCCCACAACCACCAAGTTGCCACTGTTGGGCCCTTGAGTCGCTCTGGATAAGAGCATCTGCCAAATGCTTAAATGTAAATGTAAATGTAGGTATAATTGAAGTTGTTCCACTTTTTCACATAAAAATACATCTTAATTAGTGCTTTTGAATAATGTAATTATAACTTACAAATGCTTATTACAAATTAGTTGTTTCAAAATAAAATAAGTCTGGCTGCAAATACACTTGGTAAGCAAACACTGCATGGTTTGGCATGATAGGAATTAACACAAGTGGCATATAGTAAGTGCATTTTTATAAGAGTAGCTCTTGGGGTACTCGTGGTTTGTAAGGGACCGCCCCTAGAGGGCACTGTGGCTATGATCATGTTTTAGTTTGTGTAGTTCTGTTTGTAGACTCAGTTTCCCAGAAGGCACCTCGGTCAGATGATGATGGAGCTCACCTGAACCGAGGAGGTTTATTAGAGGGTTATAAAAAGCTGTTAGTTCTGGGAAACTGGGTCGAGCATTAACACTGTCTAGTGGGCTTTTGTTTTGTTTAAATTGGGTTTTGTGTTAAGCTGGCTCTGAAGGC
Source organism: Clarias gariepinus (assembly GCF_024256425.1). Lineage (NCBI taxonomy): Eukaryota > Metazoa > Chordata > Actinopteri > Siluriformes > Clariidae > Clarias > Clarias gariepinus. The sequence goes on from NC_071124.1 coordinate 1,361,320, forward strand.
TTGTTTTCTGTGTTGTATGTAGTTAAGTGTATCTTTAGTTTGACCTTAATATTATGTGAGTATTGTTTAGTGTGTCTCTTGTCCTCTTGTTCCAAGTTACTCATGTTTTTTGTTTCTTCCTCTTGGTTCTTGTTTCCCTCTAGTCTTTAGTGCTTCTCCCCTGTTCCTAGTGTTTCTCTCTCTCTGTCTTTAGTCCAGGCTCTAAGCCTGTGTATGCTCTAAACCTGGGTATGCCCTAAGAGTGAGTGGAAGTGAGTGTGTGGTATACCGCTCGTAGGAGCGCGGGTGTGAGGTATACTGCTCGTAGGGGCACAAGGCTGTGTGCCAGGTTTAGAAGATCTGGAGTGTCATGCTTAAAAGAGTCTGTATGTCGGTTCTGTTTAAAGAGCCAGTGTGTTTTATTTAGTTTTGTTTAATTATTGTTTGTTTTGTTCCGAATAAAAGACTTTTGTTGTTTTAAAAACCCTCTGCGTCCACGCCTGGCCTTCTTAAGCCCACGGTGTTAACAACAGCCAGTAACACCTGAATCATGACATGGCTAAGCGTGTTTTGAGCTGTAAAATCTCAATGTTTAACCACAAACACCCCCACAGCTCAACAAAGATTACACCAACAATATCCTAAATTAATATAATCAATAGGGATGCACTAAATGTTCGGCAACCGAAAATAATTAAAAAGGCTGAATAAATTTTGCCGAACAATGATGTTTTTAATGACGCGATCAAATAGTAACCCGCGTAAAGTGAGAGGCGCGCGCTTTATGCAGCAAACATGTCAGCAGTGTGGAAGCACTTTAAAGTGTCAGAAGAAGGGGCAAAAACGGCCGTTTGCAGACACTGTTCTGCTGAATTGTCCAGAGGGGGTGCATCTGCAAAAACGTACAGCACGTAAGTTTATCACTTAAAATCAAGACACCCCGAACATCATGCAGAGTACGAGAAAGACACGGCGGCGGCTACGGCAACAGCAGCAGCGAATCCACATTTTTTTGCACTATTTAATGCACATTTGTTGTTGTAGACATACAGAGTTACATTCTTTCAGCAGTCAGTTATAGCCCTAACATAGGCTATTCAAGAAGGGGGGCTTCAAAGATGGACAAAAAAAAAAAAATATATATATATATATATATATATATATATATATATATATATATTTATTTTATTTTACTAATTTATTTATTTTAAGTTATATTGTGCTTTGTTTGTATAATATCTGCTGGAATGTAAAAAAAAAAAGGTTCAGTGTTAAATAAATATTATGAAATTGTATTTTTGTTATTTAATTTATTTTTCTAAAAAACAACACAAATAGTAAAAAGCAAATTTTTTATATTTAATAAATAATTAATATAAATTGGCAAAATAAATGAAAAAAAAAGCGAAACACCGCATTCAGTATTTGGCCTTCGACCAAGCATTTCATTATTATTTGGCTTCAGCCAAGAATTTCATTTCGGTGCATCCCTAATAATCAAATAATAACTTTTGTATTAATGAGTTTATATTTCTTGCTATGAAATACGTAGTATTTATTATTTGTTTATAATACCAAATAGTGTCTGCTTAAGTTTCACATTAATATAATATACTCTGTGTTTAGCTCTGGGTTTTTGTGGTTCATTTAAAGGTAGCTGTTCCTTTATTTGTATCTGAGGCTGTAGGGTATTAGTAACTGAGTGTGTGTTGAGCTGCGGGGTATCTGTGGCTGAGTGTGTTGAGCTGCGGGGGTAAAGAAACCTAAATAGTAAAAAATGATATAAATGTACCTGTTGTTTGAGCCGTAGTACCCTCCACTGCTAGAAAAAAAAAACCCAAAGAATTCTCATTAAGGAAATTGGATTAGATCCAGGTTAAAATAACACAATGTGAATGTATTAAAGTTATAATAAATGAAATGTGGAGGAATGAGGTTTATAATACCACCTTAACATGTGCATGATCGTGCTGGATGGTGTGTTTAGCTTTGGATTCTTGTCTCTAATCTTTGGTATCTGTCTGTTCATTGTGCGATGTCCGCGAATGCGGAAGTGCTCGCAAGCGCACGCAGGTTGCGGGAAACAGCGCGAGTCGAGGTCAAAGGGACAGGCAGGGTCGGTAACAGTTATCCAGCAGCGAGAGAGACGAAATCCAGTAGCGCGATCCAAGTTCAAAGTCGAGTAACAGGTGAGGTCATACACGTAGTGGAATCCAAACGAGAAAATCACAGACAGACGAGACGAGAGGCGCGCAAGTAAGATACTTCGGCACTGAATGAACTTCTAAGCTCTCTTTTAAAGGCAGAGGTGGATTGCTGATGGGTTGCAGGTGTGCAAAGGTAATTGATTAGGGAGGCGGGACTTTCTTAGGTGAAATCATGCCCTGGATGTACTTGGCTGATCAGGCTGGCGCATGACAGTACCCCCCCTCCTACGGACGCCACCTGGCGTTACTGATGGGGCTTCTGGGTGTTTTCGATGAAACTCGATAATGAGAGAAGGATCTAAGATGAATCTGGATGGCACCCAGCTTCTCTCCTCGGGACCATAACCTTTCCAATCCACTAAGTATTGAAGCCCTCTACCGCGTCGTCGTGCTTTTAAAAGCCTGCGAACGGTGAATGCCTCACCACCATCAATGAGTTGGGGAGGAGGAGGAGGGCGGGTGGGTGGATTTAAAGGACATGAAACTATTGGTCTTATCTGGGAGACGTGGAACGAGGGATTGATGCGACGCATTGTGGCTGGCAAGAGTAGCCGGACTGTGCAAGGATTGATAATCTTGGAGATGGTGAAGGGCCCAATGAACCTTGGAGATATCTTGCGGGAAACTGTTTTAATGGGGACATTACGGGTGGAGACCATGACTCTCTGCCCAACGCGGTAGGTTGGGGCGATTGAACGGCGGCGATCTGCTTGGCGCTTAAATAGGGTTATAGCATGGCGAAGCTTAGCTCTTGCACGTTGCCAGGTCCTTCTACAGCGACGAATGAAAGCTTGGGCAGAGGGGACCGCCACTTCCTCCTCTTGGGATGGAAACAAAGGGGGTTAGTAGCCGAGACAGCACTGAAAGGGTGAGAGGCCCGTGGAAGATGTTGGTAGTGAATTATGTGCGTATTCAATCCACGGTAGCATCCGGCTCCAGGAGTGTGGGTCTTGGGAGGTCATACATCGAATCGCTGTTTCGAGGTCTTGATTGGCTCTCTCAGTCTGGCCATTGGTCTGTGGATGATAACCAGAGGAGAGGCTGGGGGTAGCACCAATGAGTTTACAAAATGCTGTTCAGAATTGGGCGGAGAATTGGGGTCCGCGATCAGAAACAATGTCTACAGGGATACCGTGAAGGCGAAATACATGCAGGATGAGTAACTCTGCCGTTTCCTTAGCTGAGGGGAGTTTAGACAGAGGAACAAAGTGAACCGCCTTGGAGAAACGATCGACGATGGTTAAAATGCAGGTGTAGCCATGTGAGTCCGGGAGTCCAGTAACGAAGTCTAGAGCTATGTGAGACCATGGTCTGTGGGGAATTGGGAGTGGTCTCAGGAGGCCTGCTGGGGGTTTATTGATGGCTTTATTGCGAGTACAGACATCGCAAGCAGAAACAAACTGTCGAGTATCTTGTCTGATAGAGGGCCACCAGAAGCGCTGTTGGACTAGTGCGAGAGTACGGGTTCCTCCGGGGTGACAGGCCAATCTCGAACTATGTCCCCATTCTAGGACTCGCGGGCGTGCTAGTGGTGGCACGAAGAGTCTACCAGGTGGTGTTTCTGGTGGGCCCGGTTCCCCATCTAACACCTGCTTGACAAGAGCCTCCACCTCTAGCAAGGTCGTGCCTATGAGACACTGTGGCGGCAGAATAGTCGGTGGGGGAGAATCATCCGTGACCGAAATGAACTGGCGAGAGAGGGCATCGGGCTTGGTATTCTTGTTACCTGGTCGATAAGCTAGGGAGAACTTAAAATGAGAAAAGAAAAGAACAATGACCATCTGGCTTGGCGAGAGTTCAAGCGTTTGGCTGACTTGAGATATTCAAGGTTTTTATGATCTGTCCAGATGAGAAACGGGACCTCTGTGCCCTCAAGCCAGTGTCTCCATTCTTCCAGCGCCAGTTTTACTGCGAGCAGCTCCCGATCTCCGATACCATAGTTCCTCTCAGCGGCCGAAAGGCGGTGAGAGAAGAAGCAGCAAGGATGCATGGACGTAAAGTCTTGTCTTTCTTGGTCACGAAGAAGAATCCTGCCCCAGCGGGGGATGAAGAGGGGGGGATGATGCCAGCAGCGAGGGACTCAGAAATATATTTGTCCATGGCTTCCCTCTCAGTTGAGCATAATGAATATAATCGCCCCCGGGGAGGAGTCGTGCCTGGAAGGAGATCGATGACACAATCGTAGGGTCTGTGGGGGGAAGGTGAGAGAGCATGTGACTTACTAAAGACCTGCTTGAGGTCTGAGTAATCAGGTGGGACGGCTGAGAGGTCAGGGAACTCCTCCGTGGCAGGTGGTGTAACGGTGGAACAGTGAGCAGACTTCAGGCAGGATGCTAGGCACAAGGGACTCCATTCTCGGATCGTGTTCTTAGTCCAGTCAATGTGTGGGTTATGACGGATCAGCCAAGGGCGACCGAGAACCAAGGGAGAGTGGGCATCATGCATGACAAGAAAATAAATTTCCTCAAAATGGTTACCAGATACTCGAAGGGTTACTGGCTCTGTACGTCGAGTAATGGAAGACAGAGAAGTGCCGTCGAGGGCTCGAACGGCTAACGGAGACTCAAGAGCTTGGGTTGAGAGGTGGAGATCCTTAACCATGGAGGTGGACATCAGATTTTGAGCCAGAGTCTATTAGTGCAGGAACCACATGAGGTCTGCCTAGTGCGACAATGATGGTAGGCAGAAGTGGTCGTGAGCTAGGAGATTGGTTGATGGCTGACCCCTCCAGAGTTCCTAGATTCACTGGAGGAGTTCTTGCTTTCAAAAGGGCACTGGGGAACATAGTGACCCAGCTGGCCACAATAAAGGCAAGAGCCAGATTGGAGTCTCCGCTGACGCTCTCCTAAGGAGATCCGGGTTCTGTTTACCTGCATAGACTCTGGGCTCGAACTGGGATTCGGCCTGGACACTGTGTGCAAACTGGGAGAAGACAGTGGTAGATCTGAGGGTCCAGAACTGGAAGAGAGCTTGGATCGAATGCGGCGTCTTTGAGTTATTCTAGCATCCACACGGCCCGCTAATTCTATAAGCCCGTTGAAATCACAGGGGAGCTCCTGCCCCATTAACTGGTCCTTGACATCTTCAGACAGACCGTGAAGAAAGACATCGTAGAGGGCTTGGGTGTCCCAGTTTGCCGATGTGGCCAGCATGCGGAACTCTATAGCATAATCATATGCAGAACGGGGGCCTTGGCGGAGCTCCAGTAATTGTCTGGCTGCGTCTCTGCCAGTGTGGGAGCGGTCGAAAACCCTCTTCATCTCCTCAGTGAATGTTCTGAAGGTCGCGCAGCATGGGTCATTGACATCCCAAACAGCAGTTCCCCACTCACGTGCACGATCGGTGAGGAGAGTGATAACATAAGCCACCCTCGAGCGTTCAGTAGGAAAGGAGGACGCCTGGAGCTCCAACAGCAAGGAGCATTGGGACAAAAAAGAGCGACAGGTTCTGGGTTCCCCGTTGTACGGTTGTGGGTTCGGAAGCTGGGGTTCGTGAAGTGAGGTGTGCACTGGCGCTAGGATCGGGTTATCAATAAGTTTCTGAAGCTAAGTGGTAATGGAGGAAAGAGCCTGATTTACCTGCTGGATGTTTTGTTGGTGAGAGCTCAGCATCGCCCCCTGGTGTGAAAGTGCCTGCCTTAACTGATCCAAGTCCACTGGGTCCGACATGGCCGAAGTATACTGTCAGGGACGTGACTGAACGGAAGTGAACCCAATTGCAGACTAACAGCTTTGTTAACAGAAAGGCACAAAGGATCCTTCACTATGTGGCAGGAGCAGAAGGGAGAGAGGCTGCGCATGTGAATAAGCAGAATGAATGGGGAAATCCCCTGTGACAGAGGGGAGGCGTGTCGGTGACGTGGGGGGAATTCCACAACCCCGGAAGTAGAGCGTGAGTCCTTGACTAAGGCAGAGTATGCGTGATCGCGGCGCCCGATGTTTGAAGTGGGAATTCGTCCGAGAGTGAATGTGGATATCGACGAAAACACTCTTGTGCGATGTCCGCGAATGCGGAAGTGCTCGCAAGCGCACGCAGGTTGCGGGAAACAGCGCGAGTCGAGGTCGAAGGGACAGGCAGGGTCGGTAACAGTTATCCAGCAGCGAGTGAGATGAAATCCAGTAGCGCGATCCAAGTTCAAAGTCGAGTAACAGGTGAGGTCATACACGTAGTGGAATCCAAATGAGAAAATCACAGACAGACGAGACGAGAGGCGCGCAAGTAAGATACTTCGGCACTGAATGAACTTCTAAGCTCTCTTTTAAAGGCAGAGGTGGATTGCTGATGGGTTGCAGGTGTGCGAAGGTAATTGATTAGGGAGGCGGGACTTTCTTAGGTGAAATCATGCCCTGGATGTACTTGGCTGATCAGGCTGGCGCATGACAATATCTGCTAGTTGCAAAACTTAAACATTAGTAATTTATTAGGTAAAGGATTTTACTCAGTTTAACTGTTATTAATTAAATAAAATGATTTGTTCTAATCCCAAATGATCTCATTATTCTCTGTGGCAGACATTATCTAGATTGAAGCGTGAAATTTGCTTTATTGGTGAGACAAAAATTTACATTCATATTACCAAAGCTAAGAAATAATAAACATTTCTATATCACTTATCCTTCCTATGTGGTGTCCTACCATAAACAACTCGTTCAAAGTTTTTGCACTGTAGACTTATAAACACAGATGTTAGCCAGTTTCCAGGTTCAGTGATGTCTTCAAACCTTTGGATGTCACTCTCAATTGTTTCTTTTCCCCTTATTACAGTTTTTCTTGATTGCTAAAACACTAAACCCTATTGTCTGAACCAAATTCTCAGTTGTCTGAACCCCCTGATTCAATCAGTCACTCTTTTGGCAAAACCATAAGCACTTTTCACCTGTTTAGACACACCTTGTCAACACATTATCATTGTGATGCACCTGTGTTGCATAATGGTGAGCACAGGTGGCAAAAGTCAAACACAATTAAAGCTCTGGTGTCACCGGCTGAACACAACAACTCAAACTTTATAACACTTGTGGCTAATGATGTAAGGGTACATATAAGCCAGAGCACTGGTGTGTGAGGCACTACAATGGATAGAAATCTAAGAATAGGAGTTCGTGTGAGAGGAGGTCGAGCAGGTCAAGGTGGTCGAGGTGGTCAGCGAGGACAAAGAACAGTAATATCAGATGAAATCAGAGCTACTGTGATTGACCATGTTCTTGTCCATGGTGTGACAATGAAGGAGGCCGGACTAAGGGTACAACCAAACATCAGTAGATTCACTGTGTCCACCACAATCCGAAGATTTAGAGAAGAGAATAGGTAGTTACTTTTTTTGACATTATAGTATGTAAATAAGATAAGATAAGATAAAATAAGATAAGATAAGATAAGATAAACCTTTATTAGTCCCACAAGTGGGAAATTTGTTTTGCCACGGCAGCAAGTGGACAGTACAAAGTTAAAAATTAAGAAACAGAATAAAGTCAAATAAAATAAAAATAGGGGAAATAAAATTAAATAACGAATACTAACAGTATAAATGTATACTATACAACCTGGCTATAAAATATGGACATCTGTGTAGTAAAAAAAAATATTTACATAAATATATATTTAGACTATAAGTAAACACAGTTCACTAAGTAATATGTTTGTACTCAATGAATATATGTATACATACAGAGAGTGAATGACAGGCATTTACAATAATATTCTAAATGTTTTAAATGTTTTAAATTGTTATGGTGGTTCCCCGAGACAGAAAGAAAAATTGCACGTTCCACCAGAGTATTGCACATGACTGGAGATTTTGCACATCACTATAAAGTTTAAAATGTTCCGTCATAATATTGCACATATCTACAATGGTGTATTTGATGTGTGTGTTTGTTCGTTTGTGCGTTTGCTTGTGCGTATGTGGTCAGAGTCTAAGTTGACAGCAGTTGGTAAAAAAGACTTGTGGAATCTCTCCTTCCCACATCGTGGTTGCAGCAGCCTGCCACTGAAGGAGCTGCTCAGTGCTGCCAAATACTCCTGCATGGGGTGGGAGATGTTATCCAACAGGGATGATAACTTAGCCACCATTCTCCTATCGCTCACCACCCCCACTGGGTCCAAAGCGCATCCTAGAACAGAGCTGGACCCTCTGAATCAGCCTGTTCAGTCTCTTTCTGTCCCCAGCAGAGATACTGCTGCCCCAGCAGACCACACCATAAAAGATGGCTGTGAGTGAAGTCTGCAGTGTATATGGTGAAGAGGAATGGGGCCAGAACTGTTCCCTGTGGAGCCCCCGTACTGCAGACCACCATGTCCGACACACAGCCCTGAGATCTCACGTACTGTGGTCGGTTAGTGAGGTAGTCATAGCACATAGCAAGTTTTTTTTTTTTTTTTTTTTTTTCCTCTCTTGCTCTTGACGAAGGCGGTTGCATCTGCTCTTCCTCCCTTATCTCTCCCCGCTTGCTTCTCTTGTCTGTCTTGTAAATACTATTCAGAGACTCTCCTCGTCTTGCTCTTGAAAATAAAAAAGGAATATGGATTTGATCAAGTGGTCTCTGAATGCAATTGACACGATCTTCTTGACGAGACATGTGGGTTCTGGGGAACCTACTTGTCCTGCTGGGACGTTTGCTGCTGGATACACGATGGACGGTTGGGAGAAGTGGCGCATTGTGTGCCTGGCCGCACTGTCTCTGGAGGACGTTGAAGATATCTACCTATTCGGAACTCTGATAACTGGGATTCTGCTGATTGGATTAGGTGGGATACTTGGATATCGAAAAATCTTAAAAGCAGTCAGTCTCAACCCCAAGAGACTGGCTGGCTGGAAAATAGTGCTGACGAGAGCTGTCAGTAGTCAGACTGTGGTTCTGGACCGCAAATTGGATAACATCTTGGTGAGACTAGCAGCTATGCAAAGTTATTTGGACAGACCTGGAGACCAGTGATGGACATTAAATATTTGTGAAATTGGCCGATATTGATTGAAACCTGGAAAATATGTTTTTCTTTTTCGGCTGCCTTTTTTCTTTCCAGCTACTGCATTTCAAGGCCGTGGCTGGAGACATAACAAACTCCCCGAAGACCAAGATAACGAGACGCTCTGGAATCCTACCCCCCCCCTTCAAGGACACCTGGCGCAGACTATTACGGAATGTTACAGGCTTACAACTGACACGCACGCACTCACAGAACAGCTACAGATAGACACTCTACCTTCCCCATATCCAACGCCTTCGTGTGCTTATTCCCTTAGTGTGGGCAGGCGGAATCGGGACCAGCGCTCTTTAGCTGCAGGGACTGGAGCTGTTTGCCTACATTGGACATTTCCTATCCCCTGTACCCTCATCGTTGCAATGTTTATGTCTTGTGATTACATGTTTTTATGTGCTTGTTGCTGAGGTATTTTTTGTACCCCTGATTGCACACTGCCCTTTTCGAAGGACAGCCTGGGAGGGGATTTTTTACCCTCGTTATCCTAATGTATCTTATTCCTTAGTTTCTATGATGGCACCCTAGGTGGCTGCCGTCGCGACTCTGTGGTCGCAAAAATCATTTCGCTGCATATTGTACTCTGTATGATTGTGCATGTGACAAATAAACTTGAAACTTGAACTTGAACTTGTAGTCCAGTATCAATGTTGTGAGGTGATGATTCACTCCTGTGTACTCCAGCTTGTCCCTCAAGATTGTTGGAAGGATGGTGTTGAAGGCACTGGAGAAATCAAAGAACATGATTCTCATAGTGCTCCCAGCAGTCTCCAGGTGAGAGAGAGAGGGAACGATGCAGTAAGTGAATGATGGCATCCTCTACTCCAGTGCCAGGCTGGTAAGCAAACTGTGGGTCCAGTGATGAGCTCACCAGGGGCCGAAGCTGAGCCAGGACCAGTCGCTCCAGGGTCTTCATCAAATGGGATGTCAGAGCCACCGGCCTGTAGCTGTTTAGGTCCATGGGATGTGGAGTCTTCGGCACTGGTACCACACAAGAGGTTTTTCAGAGCTTTGGAACTCTCCCCAGCTTTAGGCTCATGTTGAAAATGAGCTCCACCACCCCACACAGTTGATCTGCACAGGACCTGACAACTCTTGAGCTGATGCCGTCTGGACCTGCAGCCTTCCTGGCTTTGATCCTCCTAAGTTCCCTCCTTCTTTTTTCTATGTGCAAGTGTTAAAATGCCCAGGTATTTTGTTTTGCAACATGCATTTAGCCTAAATAAACATTTATTTCTACCGCTTCATGTCCTGAGCATTGTGTTTTCCTTTTTTCTATGTAGTGTTTAGTGACTACTCAGTAGAGTATTCAATTTATATTGACTTGAGGCATGATTTGACAGCAAAGTTCAGTTTTGAGCACAGATTGAACTGTTTGGGGGTGAAAGTTTGGAAAGAAGAGTCAGAGGTTTTGTGAATGTAGCTTGAAAATTGGGTTTTGTGTTCACAGTTTAGGGAAAAGGAGAGCAGCTTTCCACATTTACATTTAGCAGACACTCTTATCCAGAGCGACTTACATTTTTTGTTACTCATTACACATCTAAGCAGTTGAGGGTTAAGGACCGCGCTCAAGGGCCCAACAGTGGCAACATGGTGGTTGTGGGGTTTGAACCTGGATCTTCCGAACCATGGTCCAAGGCCTTAACCACTGAGCTACCCATGGCCCCTGGAGTGTGTCTTAGCAATCGAGAAAAACTGTAATAAGTTAGCCAAGCATTTTTATAAATAGATTAGCCTTAGGTAAAGGAGCAGATCTGGGGGACTCATGGACGTAGAGTATTATGTCTCTTCACATTAACCTTCAAACACCCATTTACTGTAACGTATCCTTTAAACCCCAAAATAACAGTGAGGGTCAGGTCGCCATGTGCTTTTGGTGTACGTTTTAAAGTTTCTTTGTGAGAACGTCATTCTTTAGTTGACCAGAGCGACTTCATCACCTAATTAAACAATTTGTTTCTATTCATCAAACATCAGCCTTGATCTGGAACCACCGCTCCAGCAGGTTTGGTAACATATTTTACATGCAAGAAAAAATACATGACTACGATCTTAACCGGGGTTGTGTGTCAAAGTGAAAGATTGAAACACCCGGACAGGCAATGCAGGATGACTCAGGGGCAGATATAGAGGAAATGAAATGTTGTTCACGATGACATCATTAACAAATCTGATACAACTGAATATTTTAGTGAGACACAGTCTCAGACTGTACCTACTTATTTTACCTACACTAAGGGGATTTATGTTTTGCATTATCTTTTTGAGAGTTTTGCTTTATGTGACCCTGTTTTGTGCTGTTGTAATGTTGAATGTGCTGTTGTTTTGTAATTTTGTACTTTTTTTTTTCTTTTTTTTCCTCTTAGCTGTTCAACTTTGGACACCTAAAGCTTTTAAATGTGCTTTAGAAATACAAATTAATTGACTTTTAATTGACTTTCAATGGGCACACACAGTGTGTGAGTGTGTGCGTGCGTGCGTGTGTGTGTGTGTGTGTGCGTGCATGCATGCGTGCATGTGTCATAGATGTTTTTAGATTTTTTACTAGTTGGATATTCTGTTGCACTCAGTTTGTCCATTTACTTTTCACCCATCTAGTGAATCTTATCCTTTAAACCCCAAAATAATGGTAAGGGTCAGGTTTCCACATGCATTTTGTGTTTAAGAAATAAAAGAGAAAGAAATAAAGAAAGAGTAGTTTGCTCGTAAGATGTGTAGAAATAATATCAATCTTTTCTTGATCAGACTGAATTCATTCATCACCAGATTAAAACGATTTTAACTCACACATCAGGCTTGCTCAGGAACCACTGCTCCAGCAGGTTTGGTGACATATTTCACATACAAGAAGGAATTTGTGACTATTATTCTAACTCATTTGTTCCCTATTCACCTCTACACTTCTCGTAACTGCACTTAAATTTTTTAAACATCAAAATAACCTGTTTGAATCCAGCTTACAACTTGTAAACACCAAGCTGTAAAAATTAATTATGATAGATAGATAGATAGATAGATAGATAGATAGATAGATAGATAGATAGATAGATATGCAAATATAGGTGTATAGATATAGAAATACAGATGTAGATGAACAAAAAAAGCAACAAAAAAGGCCTTTCTTGACATCATTTTGATAAGCATGAGCAATGTCAAAACAGTTTTTCTATCCAGAGTCAACATTAATTTCTCTCTGAGGTCTAATACTGATAATGGGAGAGTCAGACCACTGTGTAAAGCTTTTATTCTAAATGTGGTCTGGACTTAATATCATACTATGTTTGAATGTGTTTGTGACAATCTGGTCCCATTGAGGACCCTCCCTGCTGCATTCTGGACTAGCTGAAGCTTGTTGATGCACCTAGTTGAACAACCAGACAGTAAGGCATTACAATAGTCCAACCTAGACGTGATAAAAGCATTTCTTATCTTGGCAATATTTCTGAGGTGAAAGAATGCTATCCTGGTAATATTATCTACATGAGCTTCAAATGAAAGGCTGGAATCTATAATCACACCGAGGTCTTTTACTGTTGCACTTGATGGAACAAAAAGGCCATCTAAAGTTACAGAGTGATCTAAAATCTTACTTCTAACTGTTTGTGGTCCTATGACTAGAACTTCTGTCTTATCAGGATTAAGAAGAGGGAAGATAATTAACATCCAGTCCCTTATGTCCTGCACACATTGCTCAACTTATTTAACTTCCTTCTGCTTAATCCTGATAAGACAGAAGTTCTAGTCATAGGACCGCATACAGCTAGACGTAAGATTCTAGATCATTCTGTAACTTTAAATTTAAAAATTGTCAAAAAGTTTTAATTGCTATTATTTTATTTTCTTTTATGTAAAGCAGTTTAAATTACCATTGTGTATGGAATGTGCTATACAAATAAACTTGCCTTGCCTTGCCTTAAATGGCCTTTCTGTTCCATCAAGTGCAACAGTGAAAGACCTTGTGTGATTATAGATTCCAGCCTTTCATTTAAAGCTCATGTAGATAATATTACCAGGATAGCATTCTTTCACCTCAGAAATATTGCCAAGATAAGAAATGCTTTTCTCACCTCTAGGTTGGACTATTGTAACGCCTTACTGTCTGGTTGTTCAACTAGATACATAAACAAGCTTCAGCTAGTCCAGAATGCAGCAGCGAGAGTCCTCACTAAAACCAGAAGATATGAGCACATCATACCTACCTTATCTACACTTCATTGGCTCCCCGTGAAATTTTGTATTGATTTTAAGATACTACTCTTGACATATAAAGCATTAAATGGTATCTGGCGAACTGCTAGAGTGTCTTACGATCCGCCAGGCCTACTTCGATCAAAGGATGCAGGCTGCTTGTCAGTACCGCGTATTATAAAAAAAATACAGCTGGGGGCAGAGCTTTTTCTTACAAAGCCCCAAAATTATGGAATAGTCTTCCAAATAGTGTTCGGGACTCAGACACAGTCTCAGTGTTTAAGTCCAGGCTAAAAGCCTATTTATTTAGCCAAGCATTTTTATAAATAGATTTGCCATAGGTAAAGGAGCAGATCTGGGGGACTCATGGACGTAGAGTATGATGGTGAACTGGTATGTTTGGATGCTGTCTTCCTCACTCTCATTGATCACTCAGGTTTGCTGACGGTGAGGTGATTGGTTGCTTTACATCTCAGTTCCCCCTCATGTCTGTGTTTCCTTCTGGCTCCTCCCTTTTAGTTATGATGTCATAGTTAGTCCTGCCGGAGTCTCTGCTTGCACTCTACAGTTAATATACATTCACATTATACATTATGTGACTGTGACCAGACCTTACTGTTTTCTCTCCTTCTCTTTTGTTCTTTCCTCTTCTCTCTCTCTATTTTCCTCTCCCTTTCTTGCTGTCGAGCTGTACATGTTGCTCCTGAGCTGCAGGTCATCAAGACCCTCTCTGACCCTCTACATTCTACCTAAGACTCTAATAACAAATTGAACATATTAACTTAAACACTTCTCCTGTTATATTGAACTTCCAGCCTTCACAATGCAGGGAGTTTTTCCCTCAGCACCATCGCCTTTGGCTTGTTCATCAGGGACAATCTGATCATTCTGATTCCTACACATTTTTTTTTTATTTCATACAAACCTTTATAATTCCTTTTGATTGTGTAAACCTGCTTTGCAACAATGACAGTTGTTGAAATCAATATGCAAATAAAATTGAATTGAATTTGTTAAATAATATATTAATTTACATTTTCTTCTGTCTTCCATTTCAGTTATACATACTAATTCATTTACTCATTTCAACTCACCTAGGGTAATTATTGCATTAAACTTGTAATTTTTTTATTACATTTACTTTTGTACATTATTGTACTAAATGGAGTTATTCAGGCCTACTTAATTTTTTTCTACTGACTTTTACTCAATTCATGAAGTATATTTATATGATTTAGCAATTTTTATATTTACTCAATATTTTTAGGTGTAAAAATGTTTAAGACGTAAAGCTGCTTTGCGACAATGTAAATTGTTAAAAGCGCTATAAAAATGAAATAAATTAAATAAAATCCATATATAACAATATACAACTATAAAAAGTCCATCCTTATTGTATAAAATAAGCAAATAAAGCAGTAAAACAATAAATAAATAATAAATAAAAATGTTTTTTTTTTTTGCCATTATTTAACCAGGCAAGACAGATTAAGAACAGGTTTCTTATTTACAACTATGGCCTGTCAAAGGCTAAGCCTTTTGGGGGAAATAAGGGAACTGATAAAAATAAAACATTTTAAGAAAAATACATATATACAATATAAACGAAATATATATATATATGTATATATATATATATACACACACACACACACACTCACCTAAAGGATTATTAGGAACACCTTTTCAATTTCTCATTAATGCAAATTATCTAATCAACCAATCACAAGGCAGTTGCTTCAATGCATTTAGGGGTGTGGTCCTGGTCAAGACAATCTCCTGAACTCCAAACTGAATGTCAGAATGGGAAAGAAAGGTGATTTAAGCCATTTTGAGCGTGGCATGGTTGTTGGTGCCAGACGGGCCGGTCTGAGTATTTTACAATCTACTCAGTTACTGGGATTTTCACGCACAACCATTTCTAGGGTTTACAAAGAATGGTGTGAAAAGTATGCGGCAGTCCTGTTGGCGAAAATTGTTGAAAATGCTAGAGGTCAGAGGAGAATGGGCCGACTGATTAAAGCTGATAGAAGAGCAACTTTGACTGAAATAACCACTCGTTACAACCGAAGTATGCAGCAAAGCATTTGTGAAGCCACAACACGCACAACCTTGAGACGAGCGACTTACAAAAAGTGCTTTAATGTTTACAACATTGGATACATACTTACACTGGGTTAACTAGGTTAATAACTAAGTCCAACACATCTGAGAAGAGTTTTTTTTTTTTTTTCGGGGGGGTTAGTCCAATTACTGGAGAAACAGATGCGTCTTGAGTCGTCGTTTAAAGATAGTCAAAGTCTCTGATGTACGGACATCTAGAGGAAGTTCATTCCACCACCTAGGTGCCAGAACAGAAATGAGCCTGGATAAATGCCGCCCTCGATCCCTGAGAGATGGTGGGATGAGGCGAGCAGTGCTGGAGGATCGGAGGGAACATGGTGCAGTGCGTGGTGTAATTAGCGCAGAGAGGTAAGTGGGTGCTGGGCCATTTTTAGCTTTGTAGGCAAGCATCAGTGTTTTGAATTTGATGCGGGCAGCTACAGGAAGCCAGTGCAGGGAGCGGAGGAGTGGGGTGGTGTGGGTAACTTGGGACGGTTAAAAACGAGACGTGCTGCTGCATTCTGGATCAGTTGCAGAGGATGAATCGTGGACAGAGGCAGGCCTGCCAGGAGTGAGTTGCAGTAGTCCAGTCTTGAAATAACAAGGGACTGAACAAGCACCTGAGTAGCCTGTGAAGAAAGAAATGGGCGAATTCTTCTGATATTGTAAAGAAGAAATCGACAAGAGCGAGTAAGGTTAGAGATGTGTGGGGAAAATGACAGATGATTGTCCACGGTTATCCCAAGATTGTGGGCAGTGGTTGAGGGAGTGATTTGGTTGTTGTCCATGAATATCACAAGGTCTTGACCTGGAGATGAGTCACAAGGGATAAACAACAGTTCGGTTTTTACTGAGATCCAAAATAAGATGTCTGCCAGACATGCTGAGATCCGGGTGGAAACCTGAGTGTCAGAGGGAGGAAAGGAGAGAACAAGTTGGGTGTCGTCTGCATAACAGTGGTATGAGAATCCATGCGATGATATGACCTTACCAAGAGACCGGGTATAGAGGGAGAACAGAAGAGGACCAAGTACTGAGCCCTGCGGAACACTAGTAGAGAGTCTACGTGGGGCAGATGTAGATCCCCTCCATGTTACCTCATATGACCTATCTTTTAGGTAAGAAGCAAACCATTGCCACGCTGTTCCACAAATTCCAAGGCTTGTAAGAATAGATATTAGAATCTTGTGGTTCACGGTGTCAAATGCAGCTGACAGGTCCAGGAGGATGAGGACAGATGAAAGTTTAGCAGATCTAGCAGCATGAAGCTTCTCAGCGACTGACAGAAGGGCAGTCTCTGTGGAATGTGCCACTTTGAATCCAGATTGGTTTATGTCATTAAGGTTGTTCTGTGAGAGATAAAGAGACATTTGATTATAAACCGTTCTTTCAAGAATTTTGGAAATAAAAGAGAGCAGTGATACCGGGCAATAGTTGGTAACTTCTGATGGGTCCAGGCAGGGTTTCTTGAGGATGGGAATAACCCTCGCCTTCTTAAAAGCGGCAGGAACATGACCAGATGATATGGATTGGTTGATGATGGCTGTGGTGAAGGGAAGGAGGTCTCATGAGATGGCCTGGAGCATTGTGGAAGGGATTGGGTCTAATGAACAGGTGGTGGGGTTAGATGACGAGATGATCTGTTGAATCTCGTCAGATGACAAGTTGGAAAATTCTGCTAAAGAAGGGGAGGGAAGGTCCTGAGGTTCTGTCGTAGGAGTTTGGTTAAGAGCGAAGGACTGGCGGATTGCTGCAATCTTTCCATCGTAGAATGTGGCAAAATCGTCAGCAGTCAGAGAGGAAGGGGCAGGAGGAGTCGGTGGGTTGAGTAGTGAGGAGAAGATGTTGTGGAGTTTGCCAGGATCATGTGCAGAAGACCCCACTGGGTACCACTCATTCCCACTACAAATAGGAAAAAGAGGCTACAATTTGCATGAGCTCACCAAAATTGGACAGTTGAAGACTGGAAAAAATGTTGCCTGGTCTGATGAGTCTCGATTTCTGTCGAGACATTCAAATGGTAGAGTCAGAATTTGGTGTAAACAGAATGAGAACATGGATCCATCATGCCTTGTTACCACTGTGCAGGCTGCTGGTGGTGGTGTAATGGTGTGGGTGATGTTTTCTTGGCACACTTTAGGCCCCTTAGTGCCAATTGGGCGTCGTTTAAATGTCACGGGCTACCTGAGCATTGTTTCTGACCATGTCCATCCCTTTATGACCACCATGTACCCATCCTCTGATGGCTACTTCCAGCAAGATAATGCACCATGTCACAAAGCTCCAATCATTTCAAATTGGTTTGTTGAACATGACAATGAGTTCACTGTACTAAAATGGCCCCCACAGTCACCAGATCTCAACCCAATAGAGCATCTTTGGGATGTGGTGGAACGGGAGCTTCGTGCCCTGGATGTGCATCCCACAAATCTCCATCAACTGCGAGATGCTGTCCTATCAATATGGGCCAACATTTCTAAAGGATGCTTTCAGCACCTTGTTGAATCAATGCCACGTAGAATGAAGGCAGTTCTGAAGGCGAAAGGGGGTCAAACACCGTATTAGTAGGGCGTTCCTAATAATCTTTTAGGTGAGTGTGTGTATATATATATATATATATATATATATATATATATATATATATATATATATAATATATATATATATATATATATATATATATATATATATAATATATATATATATATATATATATATATACACACACACATACATACACATATACATACAATACACATACACATACGAACAAAGTAAACAATGGAGCAGCAATAAATAAGAGCAGCTAGTCTAAATAACAGCAACACACGTCTTTAAATTGAGCTGAGATCCGAGATTGAAAAACATACTTGAGAATGAGATTGTCCAGTTTTACCATTTTTTGCAGATCATTCCAATCTTTAGCAGCAGCATTCAGAAAAAACAACAAGCCAAATACAAAAGAAGCCTTTGGAACTGTCAGCAGAATCAGGTTAGCAGAACGAGTGTTATACCCAGAAGAAAAAGAGTGTAACAATTAAGGAGGGGACAAACCGAGGAGAGTTTTGTAAATGACCATATACCAATGGATTTTGCGGCGGGCATACAATGAAGACCAGTTGAGAGAAGAATACAGGGTACAGTGATGAGTTTTGAAAGGAGCATTTGTTATAAACCGGATGCCAGAGTGGTAGAGAACATCAAGCTTTTGAAGCAGGCCTTTGGATGCTGATCTATAAATAACATCACCATAATCAAACATGGGGAGAATGGTCATTTGCACCAGAGTTTTCCTAGCAGGTAATGTAAATGCAGAACGCGTTCTATAAAGGAACCCAAGTTTTGATTTGATCTTAGACTTCATATTATCAATGTGTTTTGAAAAAGAAAGAGTGTTATCTAGCCAAATACCCAGATATTTATATTCAGTAGTCTGATCCAATGGTGTCCCATCAAGGGAGCAGATACTTGGAAAGCTTGATGGAACATGACCTTTTTTTCCGAACCACATGACTTTAGTTTTGGAAGTATTTAGCTGAAGATGCAAACTGGAAAAGGTCTGTTGCAATCGATTAAAACTAAATTGAAGTTGCTGCAGAACTGCAGCAGGAGAAGGACCTGTAGAGTAAAGAATTGTATCATCAGCGTAAAGATGGATAAATGAGTCTGTAACAGAATTAGCTACAGTATTAATATGAATAGAAAAAAAGTGTAGGTCCAAGTATTGATCCCTGTGGGACGCCATTGATGACTGGGAGAGGTTGGGAAAGAAGTTGTTTAAATTTCACAGACTGCACTCTATCACTTAAATAATTAGAAAACAAAAACAAGGATTTGTCGAAGAAGCCAGTATCATAAAGCCTATCAATAAGACGTTTGTGATTGACAGAGTCAAAGGCCTCGGCCAAGTCAATGAAAATAGCAGCACAGTACAATTTAGAGTCCAATGCAGAATAGATATCATTTAAGACTTTAAGAGTTGCTGTTAAACACCTAAACCCAGTTCTAAATCCTGATTGAGCAGGTTATAAGATGTTGTGTGCTCCCAAATATTCAGTGAGTTGACCGTTTACAAGTTTTTCCAAAACCTTAGAGATACATGGCAAAACAAAAATGGGCCTGTAACAATTGATATCTGACCAATCACCACCCTTAAAAAGAGGGAACACTAACTCTGACTTCCAAGCACGAGGGATTTGCCCTGTGTCTAAAGATAAATTGAATATATTTGTGATGGGAACAGCATTAATAGAGGCAGAAATTTAAAAATAGACAAGATCCACCTCATCAGACCCAGCAGATTTTTTGGAATCTAGCCTAAGCAATTCCTCCAGAACCTCCTCCTCTGAAAAGGACCGCAAAATGAAACTATGGGAGGAGGAGGGAAGTGGTGTAGGATGAGGGAGAGTTGGAGGAGATGCAGTAAAGCAATTAATAGGATTTATAGGTGATGAAGCAGAATTAGATGATTCAAGGGTTAAACCAGAAGTTATAAAATGCTTATTGAGAAGCTCCAACATATGCCTCTTGTCTGATACTACAGTGTTCTCTAAGTAGAGTGAAGGAGGTAGCTTACAAGATGGAATTTTTTAGGATCAGAGCTACTACGAGAGAACTGCTTCTTAAAATATTCTGTTTTAGCCTTGCGAATGGCTTGTAAAGATTCATTTTTAAGTTGCTTGAAAACCAGAATATCTGCTGGGGATCTAGAGTGTTGTGCCTTGCGCCAAAGAGTATTTTTTTGATGTAAAAGCACAGTAAGCTCTGGGGTAAACCAAGGACTATGTCCATCCTTTACTCTGAGTCTTTTCATTGGGGCATGTTTATCAACAACAGCCCTAAAAAACATATAAAATGAATACCAAGCTTTGTCTACAGTTGGAACCAAGTCGTGTAGAAAAGCTGGATGATCAAATTTTTTAAAAGCACGTTTACAACAGAATCGAGTCGGTTTCTTGATGGAGCAGCCATTTCGAACACATGCAGTAAAACAGTGATCACTAATTTCAGAACAAAATACCCCAGAGTAATACTTATGAGGAGAGTTTGTTAAAATGATATCAATCAATGTAGCCTTGTCTATAGATTTAGTGTCATATCTAGTGGGGGAGCAGATAATTTGATGTAAATTTAGTGCATCAAATTGTTGAATGACTTTATCGGGTGGTTTAGTCATATCCCAGTTTAGATCACCAAGCAGCACAAATTCAGTTTTGATCAATGGGGCCAATGAATAAAAACAGGAAGAAGAATACCTTGTCACTTTGTATTAAATGCCAATGTGCTTAAACGTCTTAAGGTGAGATTTAAAAATAGGAAGAGTCGGGCCTGCATGATGTACAGGGGCAACTTATGCCAGAGTTTAGGGCTTGCTACTGAAAACCTAGATTTAGAAACTGAGAGAAAAAGCTGCTCACCGGACCTGAGAGACTGTGCTGGACTGTGTGGCATTAAAAGGTCAGAAATATATTGAGGTGCTAGATTATTCAGGGCTTTGTAGGCTATTAGCAATACTTTAAACTTGACTCTGCACTGCACAGGGAGTCAGTGTAAGGATGCCAAGACTGGCGTTATGTATTCCCATTTATGTGTTCCCATTAAAAAATGAGGGCCAGGGGTAGCTCAGTGGATGAGGCATTGGACTACGGTTCGGAAAATCCCAGGTTCAAACCCCACAACCACCAAATTGCCACTGTTGGGCCCTTGAGCAAGGCCCTTAACCCTCAACTGCTCAGATGTGTAATGAGATAAAAATGTAAGTCGCTCTGGATAAGAGCGTCTGCCAAATGCCTAAATGTGCAGCAGTGTTTTGGACTAATTGCAAATGTACAGTCGCGGCCTGGCCAACACCAACATAGAGGCATTACAATCATAACGCCAACTGGAAATAAAAATGTTACTAAACTTTGCAAGATCTTTTTTTTTTGTTAAAAACATCTTAGCTTTGACAACAGAGTTAAATTGCTTATGCAGTTTAAAATCACTGTCCAGTAAAGCACCCAGGTTTCTAGCAGGTGGTTTTACATAAGATTTAAGGGAACACATCTCAGTGAAAGGATCAACACAGGCTCCACTAGGTCCTAATACCAGCACTTCACATCAACTCTTTAAAAATGTATAGCTATCCATGCTTTAACATCCCCTAGGCATTCCAAAAGTGGTGTTAAATATTTTTGTATTTGTATGTTCCTAATGGGACCCCGCATGTGAGAACTGCTGATGAGAATACAAGCAGATACTAAGACCAGCAGAAAAACTTCTGTCCGTCAGATACAATCTGAACCAGTCCAGGGTAGAACCTGTAATGTCCACACTGTGCTGCAGATGGTATACGAGAATGGAATGATCCACAGTGTCAAATGCAGCTGTGAGATCTAAAAGCTGAATTTTCCTGAAAAATTCTCTTGATCAGTAATTATTAAGAGATTTTTAAAAACATTTCAGAGGGCAGATTCAGTGCTGTGGAGAGCTTTCAAACCAGACTGCAACACCTCAGTAATGCCACGTGCATCTAAGTGAGACTTGAGCTCTACAGAGACCATTTTTTACTTTTAAAAGAAATGGAAACAGGATGAAAATATATATATATATGGCGAATGATCTCCTCTAAAAAGGAAAGTGAAACAGGTTGAAATAGGCTAAAAGCAGCAGAGCATAAAAGCATGTTGAACTTATGGATGGAGCACAAGATGGAGGTGATATAAGTGCTTTTAAATAAAAAATCATAAAAATTTATGAATTATTTCAAATTCATCTTAAATACAAGAGTCATCATTCCAATGGAAACTAAAGGGTTGGCCTTCGGCCACGGGACCACATGCCACACTGACCCGTTTGGTTACATACTTTACACATGAGAGGGGAATAGTTACTCCAGTTACTCCCTTTACAAAAACTCGGCTAATATTCAAATGAGCTTGCAAAGCTAAACATGTGATAAGCAGAAATCAGAGGCTTTATGTTTTTCCCTCTCTTTCTCTTTCTCTTTCTCTCTCTCGCTCTCTCTCTCTCTCTCTCTCTCTCTCTATATATATATATATATATATATATATATATATATATTGTAGCAAACATTTATAAAAACAATTTTTTGTGATTGGTCGCTTGACATCTCCTCTAGACCCTCATGTCTGTGTTTCCTTCTGGCTCTTCTTTTTAGTTAAGATGTCATAGTTAATCTTGCCTTACTAGTATAACAAGTCCCTATTTGCACTCTGCACTAAATATACATTCACCTTATACATTGTTCGACTGTGACCAGACCTAACTGCCATCTCTCCTTCTCTTTTGCTCTCTCCTCTTCTGCTTACTCCTCTCTCTCTCCCTCTCTCCTTGTTCCTCTTCCTATCTCTCTCTCTCACTATACATGTCGCTCCTGAGCTGCCAGTGATCCAGACCTCCCCTCCCCTATGGACCTGTCTAACTTGTCCTGGTGTCACTCTTCTGGTTGGAGATCTCGCACATGGACACCCCGTGTGGTCTGCCTGGGATGTGTGTGGTGACTGGGGATGGTTCCACTCTTCCATGAAGGTGGTCCTGTCCTCGACTGATGTAGACAGTTGTTCTCTACGGACTTGTGACTTCAGTCGCTCAATAGTTCAGGACTGGAATTTCCTACTGTCTACCTGAGCCTCCAGGAACAAACTAGACTCAATTTTAACTTAAACACACCTCCTGTTATACTGAACTTCCAGTCTTACACAGTATGAGTGCAGATCAATCCCTGCTATCTGTTATCAGCCAGATGAGGATGGGTTCCCTGTTGAGTCTGGTTCCTCTCAAGGTTTCTTCCTACTATTTTTTCAATTCAATTCAATTTTATTTATATAGCACTTTTAACAATGGTCATTGTCTCAAAGCAGCTTCACAAAAATGAAAGAATTTTTTAGAAAAGAAAATATTTGGATGTGTGTATGTGTGAGAAAAATGTGTCTAGATAATAATTAGATAAATGAAAATGTCTCCGATGAGCAAGCCAAGGGTGACGGCGACAGTGGCAAGGAAAAACTCCCTGAGATGGCAATAGGAAGAAAGCTTGAGAGGAACCAGACTCAACAGGGAACCCATCCTCATCTGGGTGATAATGGATAGAGATGATATAACATTATGTGTGTTATATACAGTAACAGAAATTCTTTAAGTTAACATTAAGTCCAGTTCAGCATAGGGACGAGTCAGTAGGTGCAGAGGACAGATGGGATCTGGATCACTGGGAGCACAGGAGCAGCATGTGTAGCTCCAACCATCACAAAGCAGAATCCAGCTGGAGCTGGTCCTTCTCTGGATGCCTCAGGATCCTCACAGGGTTGGCCTTTGTCTACTGAAGCTGGTACAATCTCCAGATGCCTCGGGATGGGTAGAAAAGTACAGAACAGATGGAGAGAATTAGCGTAGTTGCCATTCAGGATAGGTGTACCGAAATATGAAGTTATGGGATGAGTTACATGTATGCCAGATTGCCATCTCAGGAAATTTTTTCTTGCCACTGTCGCCGTCATCCTCGGCTTGCTCATCAGGGACAGTCTTATCATTTTGATTCATACATGTAAACATCTCATAATAACTTGAATTTAGATGAATGATGATGATGGTTGATGACAGCTGTTTTGAATCAGATAACATCAAACACATCTGTTCCACTTTCATTTTAGAACTATTTTTCAACCATAATGCAGTATTTGCTTTGAGGATGCTGGCAGAGAAGTACAGGATGCAGAGTTGGAGGTAGCAGAGCTGCAACTCTGCATCCTGTCTTTTCTTCAGCGCCACTGTCTCAAGGCTGTAGAGCATTGCTGGTCTCACCACTGTCCTGTACACCTTTCCTTTCATTCTCGCTGATACTCTTTTAAGTTGAAAACCAAATTGCGCAGCGTTGAACACTCAGCTGCTCCAAATTAAGTATGAGAATCTGCTTGAGAGCTGCATCCACTTCTGATACAAACGAGTCTGACTGACTGACAGAAAAAGTGCACGAGAAGAAAGCAAGCCTTAAACAACTTATGACAATGTGTAATGCCACTAAACAACGTTCTCTTTTATTCCAGATGCAGAAATTTAATTGAAGCAGCTAATGGGTGACTTTACTGTGTCTAACGAAATTTATAAATGTGATTTATATTTAACCAAAGGTTTACTAAAATTAACAGCATTTCCTAGCAACAACAGACAAGGATGAATTTTTGGACACAGTCCAAGGATATCCCAAACTCACCCATATATAACTCTAATAAGAGACTTTATTGGTTCATATATTAAAGCATATCTTCCATGGCACGAGCCCATAATGAGGTTCTGGTAACCTCTCTTGTGGGCTCCAACTGACTCTCCACAATGCGCAAAGCATCTGGGTTGAAGACTATTATATTTAACAAGGCTGTTTAACATAATAAAATTTTTAAGAATGGATATAATGTTATGTATGTTTCATTGTAGGTTATATGATTTATCCAATTGATGAATTGACAGTTTCTTAATTACTGAATCTGTGAATCTAATCACACAATAAAGTTTTGTTTTAGTCTAATCACTCCATTACCAGTACAAACAATGTATTCTTATACAGAGACACTGCAAAACAGGTGAATAGGCTCTGAATATAAAGTTTAAGCACCAGGGAAACAACATAGCTAACATAGTTAACCTGACAACTTAGTGAAGATAACAGGTGAGCTGCTTATGGTACACAGCCTCACAAAATGTACAAAGTGCACAAAATCACACAATACATGGAAATGCTGATTCATTAAACTTAGATTAACTACATTACTTAAAAGCAGTGCTTCTAGAAGGCTTTAAACAAGCAGATGATTCGAGATTGTAAAAGACAATGCTTTCCAGAGTAACCCTTGTGATCAAATGGCTGAACAGGAAGTTTGTACTTTGGGAATGACAAAATTGGTCCGCGGGTGTCGCTATAAACACGGAACGATTTTCTCACTAATAACATGACAATGGCCTTCCCAATCCCAACACACACACACGCCCACTTTATATTGTGGATCTTATTCTCATGCCAATAAAGCACTGACTTGTGAGAAAGTTATGGAGTTTGGCTGCTTTAAATCCTGCATTTATGGGATTTTAGATTTATGTTAATAAATATATATTTAAATAAAGTTCATTAATAAAAAATTAAAGTTTACCTGAGAGCAGGAGGAGCAGGACCGATAGAGTTACCATGGTGATGCCCTGTATGTTGAAAATGCAAACACAGCAAAAAAAACATGAAAAAAAACCCATAATAATAATAATAATAATAATAGTAAGAATAATACTACTACTAAAAGCAACAATGATGATGATGATGATGAAGCCGCCTTTTGTCCAGAAGAAGATCTTTGTGTGTGAGAGCAGCTGGCTGTGTGGTGTGAAGTGTAAATGATAAAAGCAGTGTGTGAATTTGCCAATAACTAATCAGTGCTATGAGAAAGTGATGAGGTGAACAGATCCAGGTAAAGTGCTGCAGTCTTACCTGATGAGGTGCTCGCTGCTGAATGGAGTCTTAATGTTCACATCAAACCCCTTTAACACACACACATGATCACGTGACACTGACATGTAAATAGATTAATATGTAATGCTGTACATCTTCACTACAGCAGTGTTTAATCAAAATGTTTTTATATTTAAATACTAAAATCAAAACCTAAATTCAGAATGTTACTACTTATTACTTAATTCTTATTATTTAATATTAACATGTTTAACATTTGGGTGAAATAATATCAACATTAAAGGACAATGTATGTGGCAGGAAGAGATTGTGTTCATTATATGTAAACATCGCTCCAGGGAAACACAGACACTGACTAAACTTATATCTTACTGTATCACATGTGACATGCATCTTTTAATGAGTTCAGTGTTTATGACAATTTTGTATATTTTAATTTTCTGCAGTTTTAATATGTAGAAATGTAATACAAGCATTGTTTAAAAAGCAGAAGTAGTGAAGTAAGAGGGAAGTGTGTTACTGAGGAATTCGTACCCGGATGTTGCTGTGGACAAAAATAAAGCAGAAAATAAACAAACAACAAACAAACACCTTCCACAGAAGCAGCATTATGCAAATGAGAGCAAAATCAGCACAAATGAAGCATTGTTTAATAAGGACAAGGACATTCCTCAAAACATCCAGAGCATAAATTTTAATTAATAAAACGTATTTAATTATAACAAAACTTCATGTAATAAAGTAATGACATGAATAAATTCTTTAATAATTTAACTTGTCAGGTCACTATAACAGACTTTGTGCTTCATGGTTTTCAGGATAAAAAAAATGTGTTTTAATTTGCGGACACTCATGAATTCTGTTCTTTATCTCATGACTAAACATATGGGGGGGGGGGTGCTGTCAGTGTTATACGGTCAGTGATTACATTACACTGAGATAATTGAGTTTATATTAAACAAAAGCAGTATAGCAGTTATGTGTTCTTAATGTAATAATGATTATTTAAAGAAAAAAATTGATATTTTCTATCTGTAAAAACAAAAACAAATAAATAAATAAACAAAAGTTTTGTAAACTTAAGTTATTAAGGCAAAATGATGTACGAGATGTTGTAGCTTGTATGGTGCTGCTGATCGCTGTGACAACTGTATACATAAGTGAGTCAAAAATTATCCACACTTAGGTTATAATAAAACTTTTGTTGGTCTTACCAGCTTTTTCCATTCAAGGGTCCTGTCTCCCCAGTCACTGTTCATTTATAAATTCAATGCGAACAAAAATGGATGTCCCACTAGACAGAAAGGGAGGTGCAGTGAGTGCAATTCTGCACTTGCTTTCCAGACCGCAACAGAGAGAACAGTCCATTGCTGGGATGGCTGAGGTCCTTCAAGATCTTCCTCGCCTTGGTCCAGCACTGCTTGCTGTAGATTGAGTGCAGGTCAGGGAGCTCAGGGCAGATGATGTGCTCGGCTGACCGCAGCACCCTCTGTAGAGCTCGTCTGTCCTGCATGGTGCTGTTCCCGAACCAGAGGATGAGAATGCTCTCTGTGGTGCAAGAGTAAAAGTTTCTAAGCACCTTGGAAGGCAATCTCAAGTCTCCATGAGACCATGCATAGGATTTATTAACATTTTATTTTGAATTAATAAATAATTTTATTAAATTAGTAAATTTATTAAATAACCATAGGCAATGCTGTCATGCATAGCAGTCCTGGCCCTCATTCATACACACTACAACATGGCAGTCAACCTGGATGAAGCTGTGAACATATTCTCTAAATTGTATCCAAGAAGACTGGAGCTGACCAGTGTTCTTATTCCATAAGTTTAATAAAGTGAAGAGGCAAAGACCATGAAATGAGAGAGCATGTTGATGAGAGAAGTTGAATTTGTAGTTTAATAATATTCCAGTAAAAATTCCTTAAATGTATTCTGTTGTTAGTGTGGTTTTTAAACTTTTGAACTCTGTGTGTGTGTGTGTGTGTGTGTGTGTGTGTGTGTTTGGAGTGAAAAAAGTCGCACATGATCTTGATAAGCAATTTGTCAACATCTATCACATGTCACTAAAATGCAGTATTTAAACCTCAAAATGAAATACAAAATGAGTAAATACTCAAATACAAAATACTGAGAAAAAAAAATACTTGTAAAAAAAAGACCCCCCCTTGCACTAGGCTGGCTGCGGGCCTGTATATATATTGTAGCGTTTTACCGCCCGTAAAGTGAGCTTACTTGCTGCCCAATGCAATGGCTGGGAGTACTTTATTTTATACACACAGTCATACAAAATCATGAGCACCACACTCACACGAAGCCTACCTCCAATTCAGCCTAAGCATGAACCGGAGCACATTCCACACATCACACACACACCACACACAAACAGGGCCGAAGCCACTAACCCAAACACCCTTCCCCAACATGGTGAACACACAGACATCCCGCATGGCATGCTGGTCATCAGCCGCCGCCCCGCCCACGCCACAATATATATCTTTATACATTTGGAATTTGCATCTACATTTTCTGTTGCATGTATAGAATTAGTTTCAGCTGAAACTCATGATCAATGGTGTTAGGGTACTTATGTAGTAATTACTTTCAGCAAAATCATTAAAACTAACAATAGACTATGGCACTCTCTTGAGAGGGGATATGAAGGTGTTATTTATTTATTCATGCTCTACAAGGGCGCTAACTACACAGACCTTCTTGTACACTTACCTTCTTGTACTCTTGTACTCTTATAAAAATTCTTCATATAAACAAACAAAATACAGCTATTTTTCTCAGAAAAGTGAAGTTGTTTAGCTGTTTAGTGTCACTATGTCATAAACAGTGAAACAACGTGGACTCATCGCTGTGCTCGTTGTAACTGAAAAAAAAAACGCTGCAACTGCTTCAAAGTCTTTTCACTTTGTGACAGCTGAAATCCGACACGACACTACGTTAGGCTACGTCTTGACTCATTTGCATACCAACGGTGATTGGATGTTGACCGAGGGCTCAGGGGAGGTGTGTGTTTGTGTGTGTGTGTGTCTGCTTCTACTGTTATAAAAATTCTAAATATATATACAAACAAAATACAGCTTTTTCTCAAAAGTAAAACAGAAAAGTTCAAGTTCAAGTTCAAGTAGGCTTTATTGTCACTTCAACCATATACAGTTAGTACACAGTGAAACGAAACAAGGTGCTACATGCAACATAAACTTACAACATAAATTAACAGAGAAGCTAAACTATCTAACTAAGAGGCCTAGTTAGCTGGCTAGCAGAGGCAAGACAGATAGTCCTAACATAAATTACAACATAAATTAAACAAAACTTACTAAACCTAACTAACTAAGGAATACTATCTACAGGTTTTACAGACAACAGACAACATAAAGTGCACGTGCAAATGTGCAAACGAGCAACAACAAAGTGACAGTGCAACAACGACATATCAGAACATAAAATATGGTGTTGAGGTAGTAAACATAGCAGCAAGAATTAAGTAATTAGTGCAAAAAGTAATAAATATTGTGCAAGAAAGAGATAAACAGTGAAGCATTTACAGGTTGGTGTGTACGATAGTTTGGTGGTGTAGGTCAGTGTGTCTGCACTTGTGTTGATTTGTCAGTCCAGTCTCAGAGTTTTGATGTATTGATGCAGTTGAGTTAAGCTGAGTGATAATGTTTGTGTGTGTGTGTGTGTGTGTGTGTATGTGTGTGTGTGTTTATCAGTTCAGTCCCTTTTTGTTGAGAAGACGGATTGCTTGTGGAAAAAAGCTGTTGCACAGTCTGGATGTGTGTGCCCGAATGCTTCGGTACCTTTTTCCAGATGGCAGGAGTGTGAAGTGTGTGTGAGAGGGGTGTGTCCGATCAGCCACAATGCTGGTGGCTTTGCGGATGCAGCGTGTGGTGTAGATGTCTTCGATAGAGGGAAGAGAGACCCCGATGATCTTCTCCGCTGTCCTCACTATCCGCTGTAGGGTTTTGCGGTCCGCTATGGCACAATTCCCAAACCAGACAGTGATGCAGCCGCTCAGGATGCTCTCGATCTTCTTCTTCTTTGTCTTTCGGCTGTTCCCTTTCAGGGGTCGCCACAGCGAATCATCTGCCTCCATCTAACCCTATCCTCTGCATCCTCTTCTCTCACACCAACTAACTTCATGTCCTCTTTCACTGCATCCATAAATCTCCTCTTTGGTCTTCCTCTAGACCTCCTGCCTGGCAGTTCCAACCTCAGCATCCTTCTACCGATATATTCACAATCTCTCCTCTGAACATGTCCAAACCACCTCAATCTGGCCTCTCTGACTTTATCTCCAAAACATCTAACGTGGGTTGTCCCTCTGATAAACTCATTCTTAATCCTATCCATCCTTGTCACTCCCAAAGAGAACCTCAACATCTTCAGCTCTGCTACCTCCAACTCTGCCTCCTGTCTTTTCTTCAGTGCCACTGTCTCTAAGCCGTAGAGCATCGCTGGTCTCACCACTGTCCTGTACACCTTTCCTTTCATTCTCGCTGATACTCTTTTATCGCACAACACACCTGACACTTTTCTCCACCCATTCCAACCTGCCTGTACCCGCCTCTTCACCTCCTTTCCACACTCTCCGTTGCTCTGGACCGTTGACCCCAAGTACTTAAAATCCTGCACCTTCTTTACCTCTGCTCCCTGTAGCTTCACCGATCCTCCTGGGTCCCTCTCATTTACACACATGTATTCCGTCTTGCTGCGGCTAACCTTCAATCCTCTGCATTCCAGAGCATACCTCCACCTCTCCAAATTTTCCTCCACCTGTTCCCTGCTCTCGCTACAGAGCACGATGTCATCTGCAAACATCATAGTCCATAGGTTAGGATGCTCTCGATAGTCCCTCTATAGAAGGTGGTCAGGATCGGTGGTGGAAGCTGGGCCTTTCTCAGTCTTCTCAGAAAGAAGAGACGCTGTTGTGCTTTCTTGTGCAGGGAGCTGGTGTTGAGGGACCAGTTGAAGTCCTTCTCCAGATGGACACCCAGGAATTTGGTGTTTTCGACAATCTCCACAAAGGAGCCGTTGATGCTCTGCGGAGAATGGTCGCCTCGTGTCCTTCTGAAGTCAACAACCATCTCCTTTGTCTTGTTAACATTCAGAGACAGGTTGTTGTTGTTACACCAGTCCCTTAGCCTCTGCACTTCCTCTCTGTACGCTGACTCGTCGTTCTTGCTAATGAGACCCACCACGGTCGTGTCATCAGCAAACTTAATGATGTGATTCGAACTGTGTGTTGCTACACAGTCATGAGTCAGCAGTGTGAACAGCAGGGGACTGAGCACACAGCCTTGTGGGGCCCCAGTGCTCAGTGTGGTGGTGCTGGAGGTGCAGTTCCCGATCCGTACTGACTAACGCCTTCCGGTCAGAAAGTCTAGGATCCAGTTGCAGACGGAGGTGTTCAGGCCTAAAAGGCTCAGCTTCCCGATCAGTTGTTGGGGGATGATAGTGTTGAATGCTGAGCTGAAATCTATGTACAGCATTCGAACGTATGTGTCCTTCTTGTACAAGTGTGTGAGGGCAAGATGGAGTGTAGTGGAAATGGCATTGTCCGTTGAGCGGTTAGGACGGTAAACAAATTGCAGTGGGTCCAGTGAGGGGGGCAGCAGGGTCTTGATGTGTCTCATGCCGAGCCGCTCGAAGCACTTCATGATGGTGGGTGTAAGTGCAACGGGACGGTAGTCATTGAGACAGGACACAGTAGACTTCTTGGCCACGGTAGATTTGAAGCACGTGGGAACGACGGCGCTGCTCAGAGAGATGTTGAAGATGACAGTGAGAACATCTGCCAGCTGTTCAGCACATTCTCTGAGCACTCTGCCTAGAATGTTGTCTGGTTCAGCAGATTCACGTAGGTTGACTCTGCGTAGAGTTTTCCTCACCTCAGCTGTGGTGAGACACAGCACCTGGTCGTTCGGAGGGGGGGTGGTCTTCCTCGCCGCCATGTCGTTCTGCCTGTCGAACCGAGCGTAGAAGTTGATCAGTGCATCTGTGAGGGAGCCGTCACCGTCACAGGCAGGTGATGTCGTCCTGTAGTGAGAGATGGCTTGTAAGCCCTGCCACATGCGCCGTGCTGTCTATGAAGTGGTTGTGGATTCTCTGGGCGTGTGCGCGCTTTGCCTCTCTGATGGCCTGAGAAAGTTTGGCCCTTGCTTTTCTAAGGGCCACCTTGTCTCCCGCTTTGAAGGCAGAGTCTCGGGTCCTCGGAAGTGCACGCACCTCCGCAGTAATCCACGGTTTCTGGTTGGAACGTGAGATGATGTTTTTGAAAACAGTGACGTCATCGGTGAACTTGTTGATGTAGCTGGTCACTGATGACGTGTACTCCTCCAAGTCAGTGAAGTCGCCTTAAGTTGCAGCCTCCCTAAACATGTTCCAGTCAGTGCTTTCGAAACAGTGATGAAGAGCAGAGATGCCTCCTGCTGGCCAGGTTTTCACCTGCTTCAGAGCCAGTTTTAAGCGTCTGACAAGTGGTCTGTATGCTGGAATTAGCATAACAGTGATGTGGTCTGAGTAGCCGAGGTGGGGGCGGGGCTCTGCCCGATATGCGCCGGGGAGGTTTGTGTAAACAAGATGTATCCATACACGAAGGTATCAATACACGAAGTTAAATAAACGCGTTACACACAAAACGTAAACAACATAAACAACGTAGCACCATTTTGGCTCTGGAGCGGCCGCTGCGTGCTACTGCCGCGCCGCCATCTTGGATCCAGCAAGTAAAGTTGTTCAGCTGTTTAGTGTCACTATGCAGATGTTACACTGTGTAGTTACCAAAAATCTTTGGTTTAGTTCTCATTGAGTGGCCACACATCACTTTCACATTACCCTCGCTTGTATTACATGGTTCTTATGTGAGCATAAACAGTAAAACATTCCACATTCTGATTTATTCAAACACATTAATAAAGCTTTATATCCTTGCTTATATCTTATATCCATTAAATTTTTTGGAGATAATTGCAACAGAAATTTTTAAACAGAATGAACAAACTAATTCATTTTCTTAAAACGTTATAAAATTAAGTAAAGCTAAATCCCCTAAATCTCCTTATAAAAAATCGCTGATTATCAACGCCAGAATGAATGGCGAATTGTCAATATTTCACGGATATATATATATATATATATATATATATATATATATATATATATATATATATATGTAGGGAAGATGTAATATTGGCTTCCACACACTAGAGGGAGCTGTGTTTATTTTTTGTAAGTAAAGGTGTGATGAGGCCCCTTCTCTAAATTGTTGAGCTTGTTGTTTAGCCTCAGTTGTTTTTGTTCTTATGAGAAGGTGAGATGGCAGGGGTCCGTTCTTCGTACGTCGCTAACTCAGTTAGCTGGATTTGATTGTTGTGGATTTGTCCTGATCTTGGATTGTTTCGTTCTTCGATGCGCTTCTAGCATTTGTTGTCATAGCAACATATCCGTAAGCTTGAACCTGCTCGGGAGCAGCTTTATTTCATGTAAACAGGATTTAGCCTGCGCTCCTGGCGGGTTATGATTGGTTGAAATGGCGAGGTCACATCTAATTGGTTAAAGAGCATGACCGACTCCCGTGGAAAAAGAAAAGTATATGCCCCCTGCCATGGACTCCCCCCCACTCACACACACACACACACACACACACACACACACACACACACACATAATCGCTATCAAATATTATATATGAACATAAATTCATAGGTTTATTATTATCAAATATGATATTACTATTATAATAAACCCTAGGCACGAGACAGCCGTCAAGACCATTAATACAAATTCTTGTATAATGTTTATTTTGTAACATTTATTTTTCAGGGGTTTGTCATAAAAATATGCTAATAAATATTTATATATATATATATATATATATATATATTAAAAATTTATATTTTATAATGATAAATTGGACGAAACTAATTTTATTATAAAATAAACAATATAAAAGTATACATAATATTTCTATTTTTTCATATACAACATATTTATTTTCATATTGCTTATTTTATTTTATTGTCTCATGTAATTTGTAAACCATTAACCTATAAATTTATGTTCTAATATAATATTTGATAGCGATTATGTAGGGGGGCAATCCATGGCAGGGGGGCATTTCAGCGCATAACACGTGTTACAAATAAAAGTTGAGCCGGTCTTTTTCCATTTCGTCAACCAATCGGATGGGTTGTGATCAGTGTTTCTACTGTCGATGCATATCGCCTTTTAAACCAACGCACGAGCGCGCAATAATCCTAGACAACTCAGTCCAGATATACTAATCATCAACAACAGGTGAGCTCGAAGAACCGACTTAGCCAGATCGTAATTAGCACGATGATCTCATCTTAGATGTGTCAATTCATCTCGGATGTGTCAAGCGACGTACGAAGAACGGACCTCAGTTCTTTTTGTGCTCATAATAATCTGTATCTTTGTGCTATCTAGGTTAACCATCTACATTATTTAAAGTAATTATTTTGATGATGGAATGTTTATTGAAAGAGATGTGGCATTATTTTTATAATTTTGAGAGATCTGTGTGGTTTAATTTGAATAGTTGTGGCTGTATTTGTGGTATTTTGTTTTACTATTTTGTTGTACTTGCATTCTATGTTTAATTGAAAGAAAATTGCTTCAGTTGTTTTTGTTCTTATGAGAAGTTGTTTTTGTTCTTATGAGAAGATTGCCTGTTTGTCAACCGAGGCCTGGTGTGGGGAAAAAGCGACTAAATAAAGAGAGAGAGCTGCCCTGCTGTCGATCCAGCCACAAATGGTGTCCTCCCTTCTTCTTAATACACCCAACACAACGCAGAGACTCGTTTGGGAGCACATAAAGAGGGTTACATATATATGCTTACTACTATCTTAGGTTTTATTTCATATATAAACTGCATATATGGAATGAAACCTGAAATAGTTACATATATGCACTAAATGACGCATAGATACAGTAGTATGCGCGATCTCTTGCGCCAACTGCTGAGAATAATGAGAATCCCAGGTTGGAAAACGCAGGAAACGGCATGGCTGGCGCACAGCTGTCAGCGATTTCACGTACAGATCTGGCCTTTAAAAACGCACGTTTTCGGAAAAGGGATCCCACGACTTGCCACGACTGCGCGCGGCAAGCTGTGAAAATGCCCTTCAATACCTGTAGAGGGCAGTCGTGTTTCAGTCTAAAGTATTGTGTGTCTACTGAAGCCGAAAAATGTTATGTCTCTTAGGCGCCCATTGACGGCAAGCGACAGAGCTCATAAACGTGTCAAGCTCAAACTGTTATGTATTTATTCATCATTTTCATTCAGAATTATTATTATTAGTAGTAATAGTTCTCCGAATTTATTATTATTATTATTATTATTATTGTAACGCACCCGCGCATGTGCAAAACTGTAAAATAACACATATGGAATGAGGTAATTACATAACAACAACAAAAACAACAGTTGTTATTTTAAGACACAGATGTCGGCCTTTCTGTAATAGTTCTTGCAAGAACAGTATTGTCAGGTGCATTTGCAAAATCCGTCAAGCACCATAATGAAACTGGCTCTCATGAAGACCATTTCAGGAGGGCGAGACCAAAACCTACTTCTGCCGCAGACGAGAAGTTTATTTAGAGTTATCAGCCTGAAAAATGACCAATTAACAGCACCTCAGATTAGAGGCGTTATGAAGTCTTTACAGAGCAGAAGTAGCAGAAACATCTCACCATTAACTGTTCAAAGGAGATTAATGCATTTTTAAACGCCTTCAGCATTCCTTTACAATGTAGAAAAAAATAAAAATCAGAACCCATTATGGAGTTAGAAAGTGTTCTAAAACTTTTGAATGGTAGTGTACATATTCAATATTTCGGAGAACAAGAGCAGAAACTTTAGGAGTCAGATGAACAATCTGGTATGTTCTTTGAGAGAAAGAACAAACTGGTGAGCTCAGCA
The DNA here is from genome assembly GCF_024256425.1 of Clarias gariepinus. NCBI lineage: Eukaryota > Metazoa > Chordata > Actinopteri > Siluriformes > Clariidae > Clarias > Clarias gariepinus. The sequence goes on from NC_071124.1 coordinate 1,397,189, forward strand.
ACACCAGGAGACCTGGAAGACCACAGAAGATAAGTAAAGAGTAGGATCACAAAATTCTTTGCTTGGTAAAAAAAAAAAAAAAAACTTTAGCGTAGGGCTGCAACAACGAATTAATAAAATTGATAAAAATCGAATAATAAAATCGTTGGCAATGAATTTCATAATCGATTCATTGTGTCGCGCGACACGGAGACATTTGATTTAAAAAATAAAAAAAAACTTTAGTTGAGCGCCGAGCAAAGTAAGCACACTCGGTCTTACGCACTAATGATAGCAGAGTTTGGCGCCAGACAGGATGGAGCAAAAATAGAAAAAAAAACGAGCGAAGGTAGAGAAAAAATACATAGCGGAGGCTGCTGGGTTTTAGTGCGCGTCTCTTACTGGTATAATCAACACCTGTGCACGTGTGTACTGTTTACTATAACACTATGACTACATGTGTGCGCACGTAAAACATTTTATTTTGTGTCTGTATGCGTGTGTGTACAGCGCGCATGTAAAGCAAAAGCAAGGCGGCCAAGAATTCAGTCCCGCGTGCACACTGCCGCTGGTGTAGTTAATCCCTGAGGAACAGCTGTCGCACATGCCAACTTACGGGTAAACACACAATCAAAACACAAACAAAGTTAAGAAACCCTCCTGCATAACCACAGCCACAAAGCCACAAACATGTTTAATTTTTTACGCTGCCCTCACGGAAGCCCGCAGACCTTAAAGAACTTTGTGCAACGTCAGCGGGCAATTGCGACGGCTCATGGTGCCTAACATCGCATCTTACCGTGGGTCAAACCGCATAGGTGATAGGGGTATAATTAAAATGGTAAAGATCTGGTGGGAGTAGGTTTTTTTTGTGGGCTATTACCCACAAAAACAGCTTTTTCCCCCTTGTATATTATATTTACATTTTATGGTATATTTATATAAGCTGTTTGGGTTTGTGTTTAGTATTATAAATAAAATAGTAAATATTATTTTCAACTCAGTCGGATTACCTAAAGTTTTGTAGTAAAATAATCACAGTGGATCTATCAATAATTACAGAGCGATTTGCCTGATTACATGCTTTAAATTCTGTTCGGTGTTTTTATTTTTATTTACCAGCAGGGGCGCTAGTGCGTACGGTACCCTGGGTGAATTTCCCTGTAGCATGCTGCCCAAAATACATGAAAAACTTTAAGACATAAAACATTGCTAATAGAAATATATTCAACGTTCTATAAGTGTGGAACACCGCAAGACATGTTAACAAACGTAACGTAAGTGTTAATGCCTTTTTTACTACACCCACTATATTATTCTCATAACAAGAACACAGCTGTGTACCCTTATCTTTTTACCTTTTCGTAAACTGGGCACCTAATGACTTTTCTTATTTATATATTTATTTAATTTGACGAGTATCAGGACATTACACACTCCTAATTAAAAGTCAAAGACCACTTTCTCTTGGGTGTGTGTAGACTGGTTATATATCATTCTTAATTAATAATGATTTGACACAGAACAGAATAATATAGTATTCCTGCGAAACTGTACATTACTGTGTTTATTCATATCATTCTTTCACCCCAGAAATATTGCCAAGATAAGAAATATATTGTCACTAAACAATGCAGAAAAACTAGTTCATGCTTTTATCACCTCTAGGTTGGACTATTGTAATAACTTACTGTCTGGTGGATCAACTAGGTGTATAAATAAGCTTTAAGGTGTATAAATAGGCACATCACCCCTATCTTATCTTCACTTTATTGGCTCCCTGTGAAATTTCGTATCGATTTTAAAATACTACTTTTGACATATAAAGAAATAAATGGTCTCGCACCGCAGTATCTGAGTGAACTGCTAGTGTCTTACGATCCGCCACGCCTACTTCGATCAAAGGATGCAGGCTGCTTATCAGTACCGCGTATTATGAAAGCTACAGCTGGGGAATAGCTGGAATAGTCTTCCAAATAATATTCGGGACTCAAACACAGTCTCAGTGTTTAAGTCCAGGCTTAAAACCTAATTATTTAGCCAAGCATTTTCGTAAATACATTTGTTTTGGGTAAAGGAGCAGATCTGGGGGACTCATGGACGGTTCCACTTTACCATAAAACCAGTCCTGTCTTCGGCTGATGCTGACAGCTGTTCTCTGAGGATTTGTGACTTCAGTCGCTCGATAGTTTAGGACTGGAATTTCCTACAAGAACTGGACTACATATGAACTTCTCCACATCTCCGGTTATACTGATCTTCCACCCTCCTAACACACAGTATGAGTGCAGATCAATCCCTGCTATCCGTTATCACCCAGATGAGGATGGGTTCCCTGTTGAGTCTGGTTCCTCTCAAGGTTTCTTTCTATTACCATCTCAGGGAGTTTTTCCCTCAGCACCGTTGCCCTCGGCTTGTTCATCAGGAACAAACTGATTATTTTGATTCATTCACATTCCATACAAACTTAAATAATTCTTTTGATTGTGTAAATCTGCTTTGCAACAATGTCAATTGTTAAAAGCGCTATATAAATAAAATAGACTTGAAATTGAATTATTCACAGTTATGAATGGTTTATAGTTTATTTGGTGACGTTTCATAGTGTGAGTGATGTTACTAATTGCACTGCTATACAAAGTTAAATGTGTGTTTTGTTCCTCCTCCCCCTGCGGGGGACCTGAGGAAATGTTCGTTAACTTAAGTGTAACAGACTATCTGAACACGATGACTGACACAAAGCTGAGAAACACCCTGACCATGTACAGTACAGACTCAGTATGCACCGTCTGGACTTTAACTGTACACACACACACACACACACACACACACACACACACACAGATTAAGTGATCAAACTTTTGATTATATTATATTATATTATATTATATTATATTATATTATATTATATTATATTATATTATAATAAATCTTATTAATGAATAATTAAAGCTTACCTGAGAGCAGGAGGAGCAAGACTGACACTGTTACCGTGGTGATGTCCTGTGTATTCAACATCAGCTCAACAACAATAATGATGATAATGATGGTGATGAAGCTGTCTTTTAGTTGATATCAAGGTTTGACCAAATCTTAACAGACAGCTTGTACATTCTTGGCCCAAAATATTCAGCCACAAACAGAGAAAAAAAGGTGCAGTATTGGTTTTCTAATAAAGTTTATGCTGTGTGGAAAATTTTCTGTTAATTTTAACCTTTTAACAGAAGACTTATAAGTTTTAAACTTTATTTAAATTATAAGTTTTATAGGTGTATGACAGTATGTAACCTTTTTCGAGACATCTGTTAGCCTTTTTTTATTATATATGATATGATGTTATTTTATTCGACTCTCTGGTCTTATATACTATCAGTTATTGGAGCTCTTTTCTGACTTATTACAGTAAAATCAAATTACTGTAGGACTTTAACTATTATGTGATTGTACATGTATCAGTATCTACCTTTTCTCTATCATGTTTCGGTTTTATATTTGTGTTACTTAACTATATCTACTTATGTGAAAAGTAAAACATTTTTTACATTTATTTTATTAATTTAGTTATGTATTGAAGGTAGACAAGCCATAAATGTTCAAAATAAAAGACACCTAAAAGTCAAGTCCTCCACTTTCTTACACTCTAACTAACTCAACCACTCACCCACTCTCTCACTCTCTGTGCCACATATCACATTTATGTTCCTTAACGTTTTCGTTTTCACACACGCACGCTCCATACACACTCTGCACACACACACACACACACACACACACTCCACAAACACACACTCCACACACACATACACCACACACACACACACTCCACACACACACAATCCGCATACACTCCACACTTTACACACTACACACACACCCACACACGCTCCACACACCACACGCTCCACACACCACACACACCACACACACACACACACACACACACACACACACTTCTGTACACTATACAGTGTTTAGGTTTATTTATTATAAATACAGTCACTCGTATGTTTCGCTGTTCTAATCCAACACAACTACAGATATGAACAAGACGTCACTGTTCACGTTATTTTTGTTTTAACAATTCTTGTAAAAATGTTGCCCTGGTTGAGGTTAGAGGTGTAAAAACTGTTCGAGAGGAGCTTTTACATTGATGTGAGACGACTGAGGAGGCAGATGAAGCCCGTGGGACAAATACAAAGACCAATAACTCCAACACACAAGTAGCAGCGTGTAACACTTTTATTCAGTTCAGCTACTAAACTTTCCCAGAACTTATAATATATTACAGGCGGGAACAAACTAAATGAATAAGAGTGTGATGATAAAAACAGGGAATAACAGTGGGATTATAAACACAGTCCTGAACACGAAATCAATTTCATTTCTGATGTCCATGATGTAAATGTCTCTGTGTTTATGATCCACACGGCGTCTCTCTCCAGCAGCTCGTCTGCTTTCATACAGAAACATTTGCATGTGGTTTGTGCTGCAGCTTCTGTTCTCTCCATCACTTCATGTCCTGCATGCTGGAGCTCTGTTGAGGAAATCATCCATATTTACATTCCTGCTGTGGAACACAGACTTTATGTGTTCAATGGAGTACGGAAATATGACTGAGAGCTACACTGTACGTTCATTATGTGGTTACACAGTACAGGATTCAGTGTATATTTACAGTTTTTACCAATTGCTTAAACACTATTGACAGATGCTAAAACCAAAGGAACCCAACTTGAAGTTGTTGTGGCTGTTCCTTAAACAAAGTGTAACCATACCTTAAACAAAAGTGCTGCTTTGCACTTTGGTTGCAATTCTGCAAAACACTAGCTCCTTTCTACAACACACTTGCTCCTGCTCACAACACACTATTTCATACATAAGACACTTTGTTCAAAAATGAATTCTCGCAGTACCATTGGGAAAACACATCTATTCAAAATACAAAACACAGTCTGTCATTGAAAACAATTAGACACACACCTGAAAACATTTACTAACAAAACTGAACACCAATCAGTCAGCTACAAAAAGGCCTTAGCTAAGCCATTTTGGAGAACTTGCCAGCATGGAGGGAGGGAAAGCTAGAGGCAGAGGAGGACGTGGACGAAGAGGCCGTGCAAGGACCATAATTTCTGATGACATTAAGGCAACTTTGGTGGACCATGTCATAAACCATGGTCTGACTATGAGGGAAGCTGGACAGAGAGTCCACCCCAATCTTAGCCGTTTCACGGTCGCATCCATCATAAGGACATTCCGACAGGAAAACAGGTATGTCTTCAATTCCTCTACTACAGTAATGTAGCTTGAGTATTTACAGTACTGTCTCATCTTACATGTATATGTTACGTACATGTACTGTTACACCAGTACTGTACTGAAGGGTGGCTCCTTGTTTTGTGAAACATATAAACATGTCTTGAGATGTTTTACAGTACTGTAATACAAGTACAGTAAATACAGTAAAATACAGTTTGTACAGTACTGAAAAATAGAAGAAAACAATTACAAATTCTGGTTGCATTTTTTCTACAGAATGATTAGAGGACCTACTGGCGGTGGACGTCAACGCCTATTTACTGAACAACAAGAACTTGTATTAGTGGACATGGTCAGGGCAAATAATGCGATCCGTCTCCACCAGCTACAGAGTCACATAATTGCAGATAGACAGGTTTTTGGCAATATAAATACAGTAAGCATTACCACCATTAGACGCATCTTGACAAAGCACCATATTACAATGAAACAACTGTACAGGGTTCCATTTCAGAGGAACAATGCCAGAGTGAAGGAACTTCGACGTGAATAAGTACAGGTAAGTGTTTCAGTCCTCTACATTTACAATACAAAAGAGGAGCAGTCAAATAGCTGAGTCTGTACCATTGGATCAGTACCACATTGACACTGTATATTCAGAAAGCTAAACAGGCCCCTGTGTGATGAGGTGGTTCAATTCTGTATGTGTATCAGTGTAGTTGTGTACTTTGAGTAATGCCATCCATACAGTACTGTACAGTACAGTAATATGTACTTTTTCTTGCAGAGAATGCTCGCCATGGATGGAGCTGCTCAGCCTCATGAGTGTATTTACATCGATGAGGCTGGATTCAATCTGACAAAAAACAGACGACGGGGGCGTCATCTTATTGGCCAAAGGGCAATTGTGCACGTCCCTGGGCAACATGGAGGAAATATTACATTGTGTGCTGCCATTAGCCTTCAAGGGCTACTGCACCATCATGCCAAATTGGGGCCCTATAATACACAGGAAATACTCACATTTCTTGATGGTCTTCATGACATAGTCATACAGAATAGACCAGAGCAGCCCAGGTTTGTTGTTGTGTGGGATAATGTTAGTTTCCACCGGGCTGCTCTGGTCCAAGACTGGTTTACTAATCATGAAGGATTTGAAGTGGTGTACTTGCCCCCTTACTCCCCATTTTTGAATCCTATAGAGGAGTTTTTTTCAGCATGGAGATGGCGCGTATATGACCGCCAACCCCACGCCCGAATGCCACTTTTACAAGCAATGGAACAGGCCTGCGGAGATATTGAAATCAGGTCAATTCAGGGATGGATTAGACACACAAGGGGATTTTTTTCCCCGATGTTTAGCCAGAGAAAATATTGCTTGCGATGTGGACGAGGTCCTGTGGCCCGACCCCGACAGACGGCAGGATCCATACATGTAACTTCTTTTGTGTGAAGTTCAGTTTGTTTTATTTTTGCTTTAACTGAATTTCCTGTCATATAAATTTCACTACTGTAATGTAATTGCAGTATTTTGATTTCAGTATTTTATTTTTGGAATTATGTGAAACATTTGGAATTGTAACTGAATAAAAACAGTAAAAGTGAAAGACTGCAGTGTTTTATATAAAGTAGACTAGTGTGTTGCCGCTGATATGAGAGTGTATTGACATGTGGAAGTGGGCATCATTTAGTCATCAAAGTGAGGTTTTGACAAAGGATTGTTCAGTTTTGATGGCAGAGTTTGTATTTGGCATACATGTGAATGGTTTATTTCCCAGTGTTTTTCCTTACTTCCTTGTGTGTAGAGTTTTGGCACCATGAGCCAAGTTTTGCAAAATGTGTTCAAGCAATGGACAAAAACTTTAATAAAGAATAAAATTTATTTTCATTTTTAACTCTTCCCCCTGTAACAGTCACATCTTGTTACATGGTTCGATGCGTACAAGTGGTTTGTTCATCCTGACCACTAGGGGCACCAATAGCAACTCGCTCTTTTAAGTAAATGAGGAAGTAGTAGAATGAGAGGAAGGTTCAGTTTAGTGATGGGAAGTTTGAATTATTTTAGTGACTCGGTTATTTGAATCTTGTTTATCAAAATAAACGAATCTTTTTGAGTAATTTAGTTCATTTCGTTCTTTTGATCAGAAATCAAATAAAATGTAACATTTTCAGTAAACAGACCCCCACCACGTCTACATAATTTACACAAATTATGCACAAGTATACACAACTTTTGTCTATAGTTCCAGTAATGAAAATATTACAATGCAGCTAAGGACATTTATAATTATAATAAACAGAATGAGTATCTCAGCTCTTATATCTTCAAGTCATTCCTTCTTTCGAATCTATTGCACCGCATAGCGTCTATGGGAGTCACGTGACAAAAGAACGAACGACTCGCAGTAGAAGAATCATTGAGAAAGAATCGCTCAATTCTGTTTCCTGTACATAACCTACGGAGGTTTTGCGGTGCTTTGCGGATGCGCGTCTAGTAGAACATGAATTAATCACTCTCTGAGATACTCGTTCTTCTGAGTCACTTCAAAGACTCGTTCCAAAAGAACAAATCGTTAATGAACGACCCATCACTAGTTGAGTTAGCTCATGGTATCTGCTGCTTCTCTAGACGATCCTGATTCGTTTGCTGCTCAGCTGTGAGTTTGATGCCTATCTTTCTATTACTTTTTGGTTTTGTGTAGCAATTGAGAGGGTGAATGTTTGGGAAGTTATTTATTCAAATGTTTTGTTGGGGAGTTTATATAAGAAAACAAGTTGGACCCCCTTATTTTCTTACAACAAAAATGGTTTAAAGACCTGTAAAGGTTATACCCCAGAGCCAGGTGTGTAATACGTCTCCCACACTATTTGAGTCATAACGCATAAAAAGAAGTCGGTTTTCTGAGCCAGATGAAACTTCAGGTCCAGCTGCTGAACTTAACTAAAGTTGTGTTTTTAGCCCTCTTACAGTATATGTCTAGGACCATTTTGTTCCTCTGTTCATTAGTGAGCCAACGAGCCAACGTCCTTGTAGACTTTTTTCTAGAAATCTTCACTATCTAATACAATGTCTTTTCCAAAATAACATCAGTTCATGTTCTTCCTGACCTCTAAGGCTAATCAGTGATCAGTGATTTTCCTGCATCCTCAATCCATTGCATTTCATCAGGGATCCAGTGGAGGGTAGAAAATAATTTCATCCAAAAGTTTAATTAGTGGTGAGGGATGTACAGGTAGATAATCAGTCCTGACATGAGAGTGGGGCAGACAGAAAAGAGCAAGGGGGGTGCAGAGAAGCTGCGGGAGAAAAGACACAAAAGCCCACAAGTGGAAGCAGCAAAATGTGGGAAAATAATTTTATGTGCGGAAATATTTTTTTTGCCAAGGTTATTCACTTCCATGCAGGTTACAGTAGTTTAATGCTTGAAACAAAACAGTAAGCACATATATCCTTTAATGTCTCTGCTTGCCGGAGTCTCTGCTTGCACTCTACAGTTAATATACATTCACATTATACATTGTGTGACTGTGACCATACCTAACTGCCATCTCTCCTCTTCTTCTCATTCCCCCCCTCTTTCTTTTTCCTCTCTCCTCCTGTCCCCCTCTTTCACTCTTTCTCTCTCTCTCTGTCGAGCTACACATGTCGTTCCTGAGCTGCCAGTGATCCAGACTCCCTCTGCCCTCCGGACCTGTCTGACCCAAGGGCAGAAAACGAAGTCATTAAAGGTCCTACACATTATATTTTTCATTTAAATTTTAATATGATCTTTAGGGTCCTAATGAAAAGTTTGTATTATACGTTAATTAAAAATTTAAAAGGATTGTGTAAAAAAAAACACTACTTTTACCTGGTAAAAACTAGCTCTGTTCTCAGCAACCTGTTTCAGTACATGCTAATTTAAATGCTCATGACCTCTGCTGAGCCCGCCCCCCCCGTTCTGTGGGGCGTGACACGTAGGGTATAGCGACGGAAGTGTAGTCCAGTGCGGGCAATGCTTTGGACTGCATTACCCACAAAGCATTGCCACAACGCAGTGCTTTGTGGGTAATGCAGTCCAAACTGGAAAACTATGGATTATAGAGCCCGAGCCTGTTTTCTGCAGTCGTTTTTGGTTTGATTTAAGTACGGAACCTACGCGGAAGTTTGTAATATCGCCTGACAACGCAGAAATTAAAAGAATGGACATGCATCGACCCGTTTGTCTTTCTCATCACTGCATGTGCATGAATTAACGGGCTGTTGCGCTGCCGCGAGCAACAACAACAACAAAAGCGGAGAAACTTACTGAGAGAGATACGGACGCGATGTGTTTACTGATGTGTTTACATGACTTCTTAATCTTCGACAGACATCGTTATAAACCATCTAAAGTAACAAAGCTAAGCATAATATAGTTTTCCGACTACGTACACAGTTTGCAACTAGACAATCACCTTAATGCATTGTTTATTATAAACAGGCAATTAGGGATTATATAGAGACGGATGTACACAGAGAAGAAGCCATAACCATGTTCTATGAGAGTATAAGTTAACTTACACTCCGCATTTATCGTGATTATTAGAAAAGGCGATCTGCAAAGAGTCATAGTAAAATAAATTACACTCACCGAGCCTGGTGAAGATGAAGCAGGAACACGAAGCGTTAGTACAGATCCGATTTTTAGGAGCAGCTTCCTAGTAAAACCTGCTTTATATTGACCCGCGTTTATAAAGCAGTCTGGTGAAAAATGATTATCGCAAACATGAACGCATTTAGGTAAATCAGCGGGGACGTTAGCTTTAAAAACTAAATTCAGCCACTGCGTCCTCAGTGGCTCAGATACCTAACCCTATGTAGGTACCCTAGGTCACTAACCCTAGGTAGTGAATGACTGCTGTGTTCGCTATTACACCCAACAACTGTACACAACACTCGCTTAGGCGCCATTTTGCTCCAGCGGCGAAAAAACAATGGCCGACAGCGTCTTCTCACTCGGGGCGGGTCTTTGCTAAAACACCAGTGTCAATCAACTTGTGTAGGAACGCCCTCTTGTGGTGTGGCGTCACAAGGCAAGGCTTTTGCGATTGGCCTGATTTCAGAAGGGGGATGTTACTGTAATAAACGAAAAGAAAACCAATGGGCGGCTCTTTATCATCGTAGAGTGGTTGTGTACGCACTCTCCTAACACACAGTTTAGTCCAAACAGCTTAAAATAGTGCATGTAGTGCTGTATGACCCCTTTAAGTTCGTTTAAAACCAAAAATTCAAAGACGAAATTTCCATGTTACAAAAAGGTAATGCTTCCGTAAAAAGAAACAGTTGTCTTTTCAAACTAGATCCAGTACTGCAGGATGGAGTGCTAAGAGTTGGAAGACGTCTTGGTAGCTCTGCAATGCCTGAGCATGCAAAACACCCTGTCATTATACCCAAAGACTCACACATTACAACTCTAATCTTAAGAAACACTCACGAACAGGTCGGACATTGTGAAAGGAATTATATGCTTTCAAAATTGCGGCAGAAATACTGGATTCCGACAGCAAATTCCCTTGTGAGAAAGTTTCTGTCCAGTTGCGTGACATGCAGAAAGATCAGAGCGAAGAATAGTGAAAAAAAAATGTCAGAACTGCCACGCGATAGAATAACACCAGATAACCCACCGTTCACTAACGTAGGGGAAGCCTATTTTGGACCCTTCGAGGTCAAACGGGGTAGAAGTAATGTTAAAAGATATGGCGTATTGTTTACTTGTCTGACAACAAGAGCCGTGCACATTGAAGTCGCGCAGTCATTAGATACAGACTCCTGCTTAAATGCTATTCGACGCTTCATGTGCAGAAGAGGCCAGGTGTCAGTTATGAGAAGTGATAATGGAACAAACTTCATAGGCGCTGAGACTGAATTACGTAAAGCTATCCAACAGTGGAATCAGTCAAAAATTGAAGGCGTCCTCATGCAAAAGGGGATACAATGGATATTTAATCCTCCTGCTGGGTCTCACTTCGGTGGAATATGGGAAAGGCAGATAAGGTCAGTTAAAAAAATCTTGAGGTCTGTACTAAAAGAACAAACACTAAACGATGAGAGCTTGCACACATTCCTGTGTGAGGTGGAAGCTATAATGAATGACCGTCCCCTTACCACCGCTACCGATGATCCCACAGACCTGGAGCCCCTGACACCTAACCACCTGCTGCTGATGAAAAAACAGCCAAACTTGCCTCCTGGTCTTTTCAAAAAAGAGGACATTTACGCACGTCGCAAGTGGAAGCAAATTCAGTACCTTGCTGACCTATTCACCTATTCACGATGGGTGCGTGAATACTTGCCCTTGCTTCAGGAGCGCCAAAAATGGTCTCAGGTGAGAAAAAAACTCTCGATTGGAGACGTAGTTCTAATAATTGATGAGTCTTCTCCAAGAAATTCATGGGTCATCGGACGGATCACGAAAGTGTTCCCTGATAAAAAAGGACTTGTGAGACGTGTACTGGTCAAAACTAAAACCAGTACCCTGGAAAGACCCATCGATAAGCTGTGCCTGATATGTAAAATGGACTGTTAATTACCTTATAAAGTAGTCATGTTCCTTTCATTTGATACGCAGCGATATGAATACCTTAAGTTAAACCGTTAATAAATGTCTAAAGTGTTAAGAAAGTTAATTCTAAAGTGTTAAGAAAGTTAATTCGAATTAATTCTTTTTTTTTTGTTGTGGCCCTATTGTAAAAAAAAAAAGAAAAAACAACAAAACAAAAAAATGTGTGTAATTGTCAGTCTTCCTGCCTGTCAATTAGGGGCTGGAAATGTAAGGGCCATATTTCATTCTTGTGATTTGTTGTTATGTTTATCTTATTTCAGTTTATTAGTTAAGCATTAAGCATTAAGTATCATACTTATAATTTGTATTGTGACATCATTTCATGAATGGTTCTGTGACATCATCCCACAGTTATGCAGTTCCATGTCTATCACGCACGTTAGTTGTAGTTGTTGTTAAGACACGGAAGGATACAGAAAGGTGTGGAGCACACAAGCTTTGGACCGTGAGACAGTAAGCTAAAAGGAATACAGTAAAATAAGTTGTCATAACTGTAATCTATCGAAGCTACAGAACACAGCAAGCGACTTGTCGTGACTACAGTGGATTTATGCAAGAAACTGTAACAACCGTTGTTTTTGATGTTGAAAATAAACAAGAGACAAAGAAATCAACGAAACGTCTGATGTCGTCAGTGACACTGTGTAACTAAAGACACGCGTCAGAACTTGTGAATAACGTGCATGTACAGTGCTGCAGTCTTACCTGATGAGGTGCTCCCTGCTGAATGGAGTCTTAATGTTTACATTTAACCCCTTTAACACACACATGATCATGTAACACTGACATGTAAATATATTAATAAAATAATTTTCGTACATCTTCACTACAGCAGTGTTTTATTCAATAATTTTTTATATTTAAATGCTTGAACAAAAACCTAAAGTCAGAATTCATTATTACTTTATTCTTATTATTTAATGTTAAAATATTTGGATTTGGGCAAAAAAAAATCAATATAAAAAAACGTCTCGGGTTACTTTGCTGTAACCCTGTTTCCTGAAAAAGCGGGAATGAGATGTGTGAAAACGCTATGGAAACGCTCTCTGCATGACCGGTTGTTGAAGCATGTGTGTCAAACATGCCAAAATTTTTGGCTTATATATCCTCGGTCAGGTGACATGCTTTGATTAGGTTAACCTGGAGGTCATAAATAGGCATGAACCGCAAACATCCTTAGGTCAATTTTGTCTGAAAGGACATCCAGTCATGTGTACAGTGCGGCATTGGAGTGCAGCATCTCGCTACCGCTTTTTTAGGGAACAGGGTTACCGTCCCCCTTGGTTGCAGTCCCCCCATAACCTATAAGGAGCTGCTTCGATTTGCGCCACTGACTATTGCAGTGGACGTAAATCTGTAGAGCACATACTGGACACAGTAAGTCAAGTCTTTTCTGCTGTGGAGCATTAACTGGCGGAGGACAGAAGGCTTCGAGAACGACTTTCGGAAGATAATTCAGATGAAGATGCAGAATAGCTTTGACCAGCCTAGGGGCAAGGATGACGAGGCTGACAGAGCCTGCCTCTTAAGAGAAATAATGGCTATTAAAGAAACCACCTAAAGGTCAGAACCCTAACAGGCGCTGACTCTAGAGGTTCGAAAGGGGTCTCTGCCGAACCCTCAAGCGCAATAGCTAGGTCCCATGAAGGGACTGTTGTTCAAGTTGGCGGACCCAACCGTTTAGCTTCACTAATAAAGCGGGCAACTAACTGGTGCTTTCCCACAGAAACCCCATCAATCAGAACATGGTAAGCCGCCCTGGCGGCCACATATGTTCTGAGAGTGCTAGGACATATGCCTGAGGACAGTTTCTCCTGCAGAAACTCCAGCACTGAAACAATCTGGCAGTGGACTGGGTCTACATGGTTTGCCATACACCAATTTTTAAAACCATTCCATCTGAGGGCATAGGTTCTTCTAGTAGAGGGAGCCTAGCACAAAGAATAGTTTCTATTACATTGGCTGGAAGACCAGCATCTCCTAATTGGGCCCCCTCAGGGGCCAAACGTAAAGGTTTCAGAGCTCAGGCCGGGGAAGAAACATTGTTCCCTGCGCCTGAGGCAGAAGATCCTTCCTGACCGGAATTGCTCATGATGAGCCGTCGAGGAGGGATATTAGATCTGAGAACCATATTCTGTTCAGCCAACGAGGCTTTATCAATAAGAGGCGATGTCCCTGTTGACAGACATTCGCTAGGACTCCGGGGAGCAGAGCTATCGGAGGATTCAGGGGACATTGTGTCATGCGAGAAGATAACCTCTCCAGATCCTTTGGGCAGGACGGCCATCTAAGGTCGCACCCCAAACCATAAGGAAAACGTCTGTCATTAGCATCTTGCGATGACAACACAGACCTAGAGTGGGACCCAAGGTCAGAAACCGGGTTCTATCCAATCCCCTGTTTGCCTCAGGGGATTGGCCCTTAAATGAAATCCCCTGGCTCATATGCAGAGGGCCCAAGGGTATCACCATGGATGCACCTGCCATGAGACCTAGGATTTTCTGAAAGTAATGAACAGTCACTTTCTGGCCTAGCTTGATGTTCCTTATGGTATTTAAAATGGATTTGATACATACAGAAGACAGTTGTGCTTGATTGAATTCTGATTGAATCTTATACGATCTTCAAATACGTTGTCCTGTGAGCGGGAGAGACAGCGCTTTTCTTGGCGTTGAGTCTCAACCCTAGAGATTTGAGATGATCTAGGACAACATGCCGATGTCGAATCGCTAGCTCCAGAGATTGACCAAGTCGTGTATATAATTTAGATTACGGATGCCCTGGAATCATATAGAAATCAAAGCTGCATTCGTATCTCCTGTATATGTGCGGGTTGCTAGGCCGGATGAAAGAACCCGATACAGGTAAGCTTCGCCCCCGAAAGCAAACCTCAGGAACCTCCTGTGTTGTGGCAGTATATCTATATGGAATATGCGTCCTTCAGGTCGATTGTCACAAACCAATCCTCTGATTGGATTTGAGAAACAATCATCTTGAATGTCAACATTTTGAAACATTTAAATAGCAGTTCCACCTGCGAGAATTTAGAATTGGATCGACTAGACGTAGGAGTTCGGAGGGTTGGAGGGTGGTGTTAGATGTTCGGCGTCCTGAAACATGGCAGGAGGCAATCGAATACCTAACATTCCGCTAGAGACCCCTATTCCCTGAATCACCAGTGGTGGCGGAGATTGAGCAATGGCCTCCTGAGGGTGCCAGGAAGAACTTGGTATTCTCTGTTGAAATACTACCTCTTTTTGTCCTTCATGCCTCAAAGGAACCGGACCTGGTCAGGACCGGGTGGCCGGTGGCCTTGACTTTTGAGCATGGCGGGGAGGAAACCTTACAAACGCTTTCTCGTAGCGTTTTGTCTCCCGAAATCAACCTTCGCGGCAACCATGGCGGCCATAGAACGGGCCATAGATGGGCCAGTGGCATAGCCCATCTGCTTGGTGGCATGTAGAGACAAATCCGTGGCTCGGCGCAGCTCTGCGTCGATGGACCCGCCAATGCTCAAGTCCTTCAGCAGGACAGCCTGGTATGCCTGCAGAACGCCATGGTGAGCAGGGCAGCACCAGCCTGACCCGCTGCTTGAAAAACCTTCTCCACCAGCGAAGATGTTAGTCTACACGGCTTGGTGGGAGAATAGGCTTAAAAAAAATATATATATATTTAATGATGATGAGCTCCCAGGAGAGAGAGAGCTCGCAAGCGCCTCTTCAATTTGGGTCATCATCATATAGCCCCCTGCCTTTGCATCAATGATAGTCGATGTTGTAGACACAAAGACACGGGAGGAATAAGGTTTACTCCAAGACTGAGTCATCTCGTCATGGAGGTCGCCAAAGAAGGGGAGAGACCTTCGCTGAGGTCACTCCCGCCGGCCACCCGACAGATACCTGTCGTCTATATTTGAGCGTTTGGAGGTCTCTTGCTCCTGTCTTGGCCAGTCGAGGTGTAGGCGTTCAACCGCCTTAGTTATCACCTCAAATAACTCCTGGTATGCTTGTTCGTCATGAGAGGAGCGTTCTGAGGTGGCAATTTTCATCAAGAGAAGAAAAGCAAGAGAAGAGGTCTCTTCCGCCCAAACAGAAAAAGCGCAAGTGCGCTTGAGAAGCAGACACAAGAGTCTCCCGCAAGAGTCGCCAGATCGGCACGCGATTTCCAGGAGGGCGCTGCGGCTTGCGATTTCTATTTAAAAAACGAGGAGATCACGATGCTCGCCCAAAAACTCAACGCAAAAAGCATGGCGAGAAGTCCCTCGCATGAAGGTAAACATCTCTTTACTACTTCCGCCATTTCACTTTTGCTTTCTGCTTTCTTTTAACTGCCACGCAATATTCAAAGAAAAACATACACTTGCACACACGCAGACACAATGCGGTCCTGGGAGACAAAAAGAGCTGAGGATGTTTCCAGTTCCTAGCACTCTCAGAACATATGTGGCCGCCAGGGCGGCTTACCATGTTCTGATTGATGAGGTTTCTGTGGGAAAGCACCCGTTAGTTGCCCGTTTCATTCGTGGAGCTAAACGGTTGGTTCCGCCAACTTGAACAACAGTCCCTTCATGGGACCTAGCTATTGTGCTTGAAGGTTTGGCAGAGACCCCTTTTGAACCTTTAGAGTCAGCGCCTGTTAGGGTTCTGACCTTTAGGTGGTTTCTCTAATAGCCTTTACTTCTCTGAAGAGAATTGGGATTTGCAGGCTCTGTCAGCCTCGTCATCCTTGCCCCTAGGCTGGTCAAAGCTATTCTGCATCTTCATCTGTATTATCTTCCGAAAGTTCTATTCTCGACCATGTACCCAGTCGTTCTCGAAGCCTTCTGTCCTCCGCCAGTTAATGCTCCACAGCAGAAAAGACTTGACTTACTGTGTTCAGTATGTGCTCTACAGATTCACGTCCACTGCACTAGTCAGTGGCGCAAATCAGGGCAGCTCCTTATAGGTTATGGGGGGACTGCAACCAAGGGGGACGGTAACCCTGTTCCCTAAAAAAGCGGTAGCGAGATGCTGCGCTCCAATGCCGCACTGTACGCATGACTGGATGTCCTTTCAGACAAAATTGACCTGAGGATGTTTGCGGTTCATGCCTATTTATAACCTCCAGGTTAACCTAATCAAAGCATGTCACCTGACCGAGGATATATAAGCCAAAAATTTTGGCATGTTTGACACACATGCTTCAACAACCGGTCACGCAGAGAGCGTTCCCATAGCGTTTTCACGCAGCATCAAGTGTAGCTTATGAAAGGTAACAATGTGTGCAGAAGGAAGAGATTGTGTTCATCATACGCAAATATAGCTCCAGGAAAAAACACTGACTAAATTTGAGGGCCATCAGTAAGATAAACACAGAGAACATGTTATATATCTTATTGTATCACATGTGATTACATTAAGAACAGATAATCAGAATCAGAATTACTTTATTGATCCCCGTGGGGAAATTCTCATTCATTACAGAACAAACTTCTGATGAAAATAAAGATTTAGGAAGACATATAAAGATGGTAGAGAAAATTTAAATAAAAATAAAACAATAAAGTAATAAAAATAAAAATAATAAGAATAGAATAATATAAACATAAAAATAAAATAAAAATAATAAAAATAGTCAAATAACCAATAAAAGTAAATAATTTACTGCAGTTTAACAATACAGAAACATAATACAAGCATAGTTTTAAAAGCAGAACTAGAAAAGTGAAAGGGAAGTGTCTTAATAGAATTCATACCCTGAGGACGACAATAAAGCAGAAAAATAAATAAACACCTTCCATAGAATGTGTTATGTAAAAGGGTGCAAAACCAGTACAAAAGAAACTGTGTTTAATTTTAGCACAAAGGAACAAAATGTCCAGAGTATTCATTTTAAGTGCCCATTATAATAAAACCCCATTTACTGGAGTCATGTTACTGTATGAATAGTGGCAATATTATTTCAATAAATATAAATGAAACTTGTCAGACCACTATAACAGACTATGCACTTCATGTTTTTTAAGGATAAAAACTTTCATTTATTTGCAGACACAGATTAACTATTTAAAGATTTACCATTTATTTGTTTTTGGTATTTAGAGAAGGATAAAATATTAACCATAAGAGTGATCCAAGTTTTTGCTAAATACATGTCCTGTTTTCTAGTAAATAATGTCCCTGAAGTGAATTGTGGAATGTGTGTAGTCAGAGACATGCATGTCCTAAGACATTTCCAAATTCGTCATAGTGTGTAAGTGAGTGTGTAAGTGTGTGAGCTTGTGTGCTGGATTGGCACCTCATTCAGGACACCAAGTTCAGGTGACCCACCTCATTCCCTGAGTCCCTGGGATAGACTCCATGCCTCTCGCGACCCAATACAGAATGAGTGAGAGAGGAGTGTTGGACAAGAGGCCTAACTGCATGTAAGTAAATAAATAAATGAATAAATAAATACATAATTGGTAAATACGTGTTTTTTTTTTGTTTTGTTTTTTAAATTTGACAAACTCTCTGGGAATCCAGTGAGTCCCCGAGTGATGGTGCAATGGAGGGAGACAGTGAGGTTTAGAGAGAGCTGATTGGCCGAGCTCTCTCAGAGGTGAGGGATGAAAGGTAGTTAGTTCTCCCACATTAATTAGGCTCTACAGCCAATGAGGGGTGCAAGTGGAAGGAGCGGATAGTGCTGTCATCCGAGTGTGTTAAGCCTCCCCCAATGGTGCTTGAGCAGTTTGAAAAGATGCAGTTGGCTGGCGTTAGATGGTTTGGAGGAAACTTGGGTATTCAGCACTCCTGACTGAGAGGTAGTAGTAGGAGCTTAATGTGGGAGCCCCCTAGTGATGGGGAGGAATTGGATATAACTAAATTAGGGGGGAAAATAGATTAGTTTCTATTTTATATGTTTGTAAAAGTGGACCACAATGGGGTATAACAAAAAAAGGAATGAGACAAATGCAGTAGCTAGAGAACCAGTGATGTTGTTTTGTGAAAAGATGAACTCAAAAAGGAAACATCGATCTGCAAAAGATAAACCATTAAACTCACATTAGAAAGTGTCCTTGAAAATGTAGTCCCCAGAATCGTCTGTTCCCAAACTTAAAGAACTCACAACTTCTGCACAGTACTCAGGGAACTAACCTTGCAATGTCAGGTAGTCTACTGTATATTGCGATTCATTACAACTACAGCAAAGAAAAGCAATATATGAAAAATAAGTATACGTGGTGTTTTTTTTACCACTGTGCTTACCCGCTTACTGATTTCTTATTTTAAAGGTCCTACACATCATATTTTTCATTAAATGTTAATATGATCTTTAGGGTCCTAATGAAAAGTTTGTATTATACGTTAATTAAAAATTAAAAATTATTGTTTAAAAAAACCACTAATTTTACCTGGTAAAAACTAGCTCTGTTCTTAGCAACTTGTGTTAGTACATGCTCATTTAAATGCTCATGACCTCTGCTGAGCCCACCCCCCCCCAGTTCTGTGGGGCGTGTCTTCACAACACACGTGGGGTATAGCCACGGAAGTGTAGTCCAGTGCGGGCAATGCTTTGGACTGCATTACCCACAAAGCATTGCCCACAACGCAGTGCTTTGTGGGTAATGCAGTCCAAACTGGAAAACGCTGGGTTATAAAGCCCGAGCCTGTTTTCTTCAGTCGTTTTTGGTTTGATTTAAGTACGGAACCTACGCGGAAGTTTGTAATATCGCTTGACAACGCAGAAATTAAAAGAATGGACATGCATCGACTCGATTTGTCTTTTTCATCACTGCATGGGCATGAATTAACGGGCTGTTGCGCTGCCGCGAACAACAACAACAAAAACCGGAGAAGCTTACTGAGAGAGATACGGACGCGATGTGTTTACATGACTTCTTAATCTTTGACAGACATCGTTATAAACCATCTAACGTAACAAAGGTAAGCATCATATAGTTTTCCGACTACGTACACAGTTTGCAACTAGACAATCACCTTAATGCATTGTTTATTATAAACGGGCAATTAGGGATTATATAGAGACGGATGTACATAGAGAAGAAGCCATAACCATGTTCTATGAGAGAAAGTTAACTTACACTCCGCATTCATCGTGATTGTTAGAAAAGGCGATCTGCAAAGAGTCATAGTAAAATAAATCACACTCACCGAGCCTGGTGAAGATGAAGCAGGAACACGAAGCGTTAGTACAGATCCATTTTTTAGGAGCAGCTTTCTAGTAAAACCTGCTTCATATTGACCAGCGTTTATAAAGCAGTCTGGTGAAAAATGATTATCACAAACATGAATGCATTTAGGTAAATCAGCAGGGACGTTAGCTTTAAAAACTAAATTCAGCCACTGCGTCCTCAGTGGCTCAGATACCTAACACTAGGTAGGTACCCTAGGTCACTAACCCTAGGTAGTGAATGACAACTGCTGTGTTCGCTATTACACCCAACAACTGTACACAACACTCGCTTAGGCACCATTTTGCTCCAGCGGCGAAAAACAATGGCCGACAGCTTCTTCTCACTCGGGGCGGGTCTTTGCTAAAACACGGCAAGGCATTTGAGATTGGCCTGATTTCAGAAGGGGCGTGTTATTGTAATAAATGAAAAGAAAACCACTGGTTTGTGTACGCATTTTCCTAACACACAGTTCAGTCCAAACAGCTTAAAAAAGTGCATGTAGGCCTGTATGAACCCTTTAAACAAAATCCAAAACTACATAGCCCTGTGTGAAAAATGTTAAGAACTAACCTGAGATGACCAGAAGACGTAGCTTTAGCGGTTAGCCCTGTGTAGCGTGACTGGTAAACCCAAACGCGGAGTGACACGAATAGGCAGGATAATCACGCAGTTAGTCTAAGGACTCTCACGATTGGGGAGCAAGGGAAAGACACAATCTAACCCGCGTCCTATAAATACACACTCAGCAAGAAAGCGAAGCCAAAAAGGTGAGTACTCACAGTTAGATGACCGCAAAACGAGGCAACATCGGGCAACTCAATGACTGAGCGTTGTACTGTGGTTTGTTTACTCCTTTTATACTTCCTGGTTCGCGACCGCATTACTTCCGGGTCCTAGTGCCGGTCGCGGCTTGAGTGTGCATGACAGTACCCCCCCTGTCCAGGACTGGCTCCTGACGGTCCTGGGGTGGAGGATACCCGACGACGGTAGTCTCAAATGAGTTCGGGATCGAGGATGAACCGGGCCGGAATCCACGATCGTTCCTCGGGGCCGTGCCGACGCACGGTGTAGGCGGGACCACCGTCAAAGATGCGGGGAGGAGGAGCAGGGGGGGTGGGTGTAATCATAGGAGAGGTGATGAAGGGTTTGAGTTGAGATGTGTGGAAAACCGGGTGGATCCGGAGCGCCGCAGGCAGCTGGAGCCGGTAGGTGACAGGGTTTATCCTTAGGGTGGTGCGGTATGGTCCTATGAAGCGAGGTGAGAGTTTCCTGGATTCGGTATGGAGGTGGAGGTTCTTTGTGGATAACCAGACCTTGTCACCTACTCTGTACAAACGTCCCGGAGGGTGTCGACGGCGGTGTTGAGTGGTGTATTGTTGATTGGCCTTCTGGATAGCGAGGTTGGCTTGGTTCCAGAGCCGTCGACACCTACGGACCAACTGTTGGGCCAATGGTATGTCGACCTCTGGTTCTTGATGGGCAAACATCGGAGGTTGGAAACCATAGCATACCTCAAATGGGCTTAGATTGGTGGCTGAGGAGACGTGCAGGTTGTGGGAAAGTTCTGCCTATGTGAGGTAGCGGGCCCAGGAGCGCTGGCGGTCGGCCACAAAACACCTTAGGTAGCGCTCCAGTTGTTGGTTGGTCCGTTCCGTCTGACCATTACTCTGAGGATGGTATCCGGATGACAGACTACTGGTGGAGTTGATCAGACGGCAGAAGTCCTTCCAGAACCGGGCGGTGAACTGGGGCCCCCTGTCCGAGACGATGTCTTTGGGGAACCCATGCAGGCGGACTACGTGTTCCAGTATTAGTTCAGCGGTGGTTTTGGCTGATGGGAGTCCGGTGAGGGCCACCAGGTGCACAGCCTTGGAAAACCAGTCAACAATGGTGAGGATGGTGTTCTTCCCTTCGGAAACCGGCAGGCCCGTGATGAAGTCCAGGGCGATGTGCGTCCAGGGCCGCCGAGGAACAGGAAGTGGTTGGAGCTCTCCCGGGGGTGGCTGATTGGTGTCCTTGGCCCTGGCGCACACCGGGCACGCCTGGACGAACTCGATGACGTCCCTTCTCATTGACGGCCACCAGAACGCCCGTTGGATGAACGAGAGGGTCCTTCTTGTCGCTTGGTGTCCGGCGACCGCGGAGGAGTGGCCCCATTGGAGGACGTCTGCTTTCATGTTCTGGGGTACGTAGAGTCGTCCAGGCGGCACGCCTGCCGGTCCGGCCTCTGCGGCCTGTGCCTGGCGGACCCTTGTCTCCAAATTCCACTGAAGAGGTGCGATGATCCGGGAAGAGGGGATGACAGGCACGGGATCCGCCCGGGGAAGGTCTTCGTCGTGTTGTCTTGAAAGTGCATCGGCCTTGGTGTTTTTGGACCCCGGGCGGTAGGACAGGTGGAAATCGTACTGTTCGAAAAATAGAGCCCACCGTGCCTGTCGTGGATTCAGTTGTCTTAAGTTCCTGATGGTGATGAGGTTCTGATGGTCGGTCCAGACGATGAACGGCTCACTGGCGCCCTGGAGCCAGTGACGCCATTCCTCCAAGGCCCACTTTATGCCCAGCAGTTCGCGGTCCCCTACCCCGTATCGCTGCTGAGTGGGGTTGAATTTTTAGGAGAAGAAACCACACGGGTGCAGTTTCTGATCTGGACCTCGTTGAGAGAGAACGGCGCCGGCGCCCACATCCGACGCGTCCACCTCCACAACGAAAGGTTGGTTGGCGTCTGGGTGGAGAAGGATGGGAGCGGTGGTGAAACGATGACACAGATCTTGGAAGGCGGAGATTGCAGCAGGTGTAAGGCGAAATGGGTGAAGCGAGGGCCTGGTCAAGGCAGTTAATGGTGCTGCAACTGTACTGTAGCCCCGGATGAAGCGACGATAGAAGTTCGCAAATCCCAGAAAACGATTAAGCCGTTTGAGGGTCCTGGGTAGGGGCCAGTGACGCACAGCTTCGAGCTTCTGAGGATCCATGGCCACACCCTGGGGCGAGATGACAAAACCCAGGAACGTGGTGGAGTGCTCGTGGAAAGCACATTTTTCCAGCTTGCAGTACAGTTGGTGAGCGAGCAATCTCTTAAGAACCGCCCGAACATGTTGGATGTGCTCCTTGAGGTTATGGGAATAAATGAGGATATCGTCCAGGTAGACAAACACCCATCGGCCCAGCATGTCTCTGAGGACGTCATTAATAAATTGTTGGAAGGCCGAGGGTGCGTTGCAGAGTCCAAAGGGTATGACCAGGCTCTCGTAGTGTCCAGTGGGTGTGATGAACGCCGTCTTCCACTCATCGCCCTCTCTGATACGCACCAAGTTGTAGGCGCTCCGGAGGTCCAACTTCGTGAAAATGGTGGCACCAGAGAGGGCGTCCAGGGCAGAGTTGGTGAGTGGCAGCGGATGTTGGTTCTTTATTGTGATCTTGTTTAGCCCCCGATAGTCGACACATGGGCGAAGTTCGCCCCCTTTCTTCTTCACGAAGAAAAACCCCGCGGCCGCTGGTGAGGAGGAGGGCCGGATGGTACCGTGGCGCAGGGCGTTGGCGACGTACTCCTCCATAGCCTGTGTCTCGGTGGTCGATAGAGAGTAGAGATGGCCGCGGGGGGGGGGGGGGGGCGGAGCCTGGCTGAAGTTCAATCGCCAGGTCATATGGGCGATGAGGTGGTAGGTGAGTGGCTCTTTTTTTGCAGAACACTTCAGCCAGGTCTCGATACTCAGGTGGAATGGCGTCGGGGTCGACGTCGGGGGCCTCGGACTTCTTGGAACACATCCCAGCCGGTGCCCGGAGGCAGAGCTCGGTGCAGGTCGGCCCCCACTGAAGGATCCGGTTCTGTGCTCATGAGATGAGAGGGTCGTGCTGCAGTAACCAGGGATAACCGAGGATGACCGGAGGTGATGAGATAGGTGTGAGGAAAAACTGTAGCTGTTCTTGATGCTGATCGATGATGAAAGAGAGAAGTTGGGTCTGGTGAGTGATGGGGCTAAATGACAGGGGCTGACCGTCGACGGAATCGATGAACGCGGTACTTCGGACCCGTTTGTGGCCAAATTGGAGGGTTACCTGAACCGTGAGACGCGAAGTGGTGGTGTGGGTGCTGGTGGAGAGGTGGATGGCGCCCAGTGAGTCTCTCCCCCTGCTCACCGGGGCTGCGCGTTTCCCGGGCGTAGCGGGCAGATCGCCCTGTGATGGGCCGCTGACCCACAATAGGCACACAGACCTTCTCGGAACCGGCGTTCTCGTTCTGTCACGGTTAGGGAGGCGCGTCCTAATTGCATGGGTTCCCCGGCTCCGGTGTTAACCACGGCAGGAGGTGGAGATCCGACGGGTTCAGTGATGGCGGGAGTGAAGGTGGTGGATGGTCGAGGTGACGTGTAGGCGTGGGTTGGAGCAGGCGGCAGGGTTCTCGGGGCTGGCTTCGGACGAGAGAGGAGGCGCTGGTCGATGCGGAGGGCGAGCTGGATTAGCCCTTCCAGTGTGGCGGGGAGTTCTCGTCCGGCCAGTTCAACCTTGATGCGTGAAGCCAGTCCCTCGTAGTAGGATGTCCGGAGCGCAGCATCTCCCCAGGCTGTCTGTACTGCGAGGGTGCGGAATTCGGCAGTATAGCGACTCACGGACAATCCTCCCTGCCGCAGGTGGTAGAGCTTTGTGTCGGTCTCCACCTCGCCCGCAGGATGTTCAAAAGTGAGTCTGAGCTGGCTGGTGAATTCGTTGTAAGAATGGGCGGTATCGGTGTCTGCTCGAAGCACTGCCGTGGCCCACTCAGCTGCCTGCCCGGACAACAACGATACGAGAAGAGCAATGCGAAGCCGATCGGTGGAGTACTTGGTGGCGTTGAACTCAAACACCAGATCTAATGCTGTCAAGAACACATTACATCTCCCGTCCGTGCCGTCCCATTTATCTGGTAGAGCTAGAAAGACATCTGAAGGGGGGGGAGGCGGGGGATGCGGTGCTGCGGCGCAAGGCCGCGACGTCTTGGATGCTCTGGCGCAGAGTAGCGAGCTCTCCGGTTAGCTGATTGATGAGCGCGGCATGCTGATCCACCACACCGCAGAGACGCGCATGCTCCGCTGGGTTCACCGTGGTAGGCTCAGTCATTCTGTCAAGAACTAACCTGAGATGACCAGAAGACGTAGCTTTAGCGGTTAGCCCTGTGTAGCGTGACTGGTAAACCCAAACGCGGAGTGACACGAATAGGCAGGATAATCACGCAGTTAGTCTAAGGACTCTCACGATTGGGGAGCAAGGGAAAGACACAATCTAACCCGCGTCCTATAAATACACACTCAGCAAGAAAGCGAAGCCAAAAAGGTGAGTACTCACAGTTAGATGACCGCAAACGAGGCAACATCGGGCAACTCAATGACTGAGCGTTGTACTGTGGTTTGTTTACTCCTTTTATACTTCCTGGTTCGCGACCGCATTACTTCCGGGTCCTAGTGCCGGTCGCGGCTTGAGTGTGCATGACAAAAAAGTGTTTGCTCCTTAACCTAGTAACTGGTTGAGCCACCCTTAGCAGCAACAACTAAAATTAAGTGTTTTCGATAACATGCGATGAGTCTGTTACAGCATTGTGGAGGAATTTTGGCCCACTCATCTTTGCAGAATTGTTGTAATTTAGCCACATTAGAGGGTTTTCGAGCATGAACCACCTTTTTAAGGTCATAGAGTTCGTAGAACTCTTTTATACCCTGGTCCTGTGATTCATGTTCTAACAGCATAACCCTTCTAACCAATTAGTTGGTTTAAACCTTACAATGTAGATACTAATGAGCTAAGATGTCTCTACTGCCTGTAAATAGTTTTAACATAATCACCAAAATACATAATGTTGTCTTGTGTCTTACAAAACTAACAGACAATTTCTTAAGAAGTACGGTGACCACAGACATTACACCTCACAGAACATCTTTGATAACATCAGCCTCCCTGCCTGCAGCCTTGCGGATATTACCCGAATTCTCTTTCCACATACCGTACGCCACAATGTCAGGAAGCGGAGCCTTTGCAGCATTTCCACTCGCCAGAACTCTGCACCTTTTCTTACGATGCTTTCGTTCTTGTCGAGTTATGACTCGCCTTGGTTTGATGTCTAGAACAGTTTCAGCTTCACACATTACATCTCCAATGGTGAGCTGAAACATATCAAACTTCAAATCAAATTAAAATTCAAATTTTATTTGTCACATACACAGTCATACACAGTACAATATGCAGTGAAATCCTTACACGACTGCCATTGACCCTAAAAAATAAAAGCTTATACATAAGAAAATAAATATGAATAAAAGAAATATGTTAAGAGTAAAAATTTCTTAGTAAAATATACTGTACAAATATATATACTGTAATAAAACAGAAGCTGTGCAGGGTGGGTGGAGTCCTTAATAATGCGGAGGGCTCTTCCTCTGCATCTTGCAGTGTACAGTTCGGTGATAGATGGGAGCCTGCTCCCCACTGTCCTCTGTGCAGCCTTAACTACTCTCTGCAGGGCTTTCCTCTCAGCTACAATGCTATTGCCATGCCACACAGTGATGTAGGAGCTGATGATGCATTCAACCGCTCCTCGATAGAAACTCTTTAGAACCAGGCTTCCAGTTTTTAGCTTCCTGAGGAAGTAGAGGCGCTGGTGGGCCTTTTTAATCAGGCCAGAGGTGTTGACGCTCCAGTTTAAGTCCTTAGCTATATGGACGCCTAGATACTTAAAGCTGGAGACCAAATCCACAGCTGCTCCATCAATGTAAAGTTTTTCTAAAGTTACGTAGTAGGAGAGGCGAGTTGCTCGGTCTGTCCGCTGTGCTTCGGTAAGATTCTCCGGCGCCAGGAGAGACTCAGTCAAACACACACACACACGTTGTCTGTCAGAAAGGTCTCTGTTTATTAACAGCAAAAGATGGGGTTTATATATGTTTGACCAAACGCCTGTGCCATAGACATATGTTACTACAAAGAACATGAACCATTGTAAATGTCCTGGTAAGATCCTGAAGAATCAAAGGAGAGGAAGATAGAGAGGTGTCTGTCCAGAGACAGATCACAAGATGTTGGCTCGAGTTAGGGGGAGAGGGGGAAGGAGACAGAGGGGGAGAGACAGAGAGGGGGAGAGAGACATGAAGAGAGAATGGGAAGGTGAGCGTGGGAGCGTTCACACCTTAAAGAGCAGATGCAAGAGGAGACAGGAAGATAGCAACAGGAAAGATTTAACACGTTAATATCAGATCTATGAGGAAGAGAGCAAGAAAGTAGAAATAACCTCCTTTATATATAAAATAATTCTAACAGTTGCCCCCTTAAATTCTAAAAGAATTTGTGAATGTCAATTAGTTAACATAGCAAGAGATATTAACGTGAAGAAGCAGAGATTCATAATTAGTAAAGTCAGCAAGATGATAAAGAGAATAGATAGAATAGATAGAACAGGTATAGAGAAGATCAGGATTAAATCACTTCTAGAATCACAATTAGAAATGAAATTAACAGTACATAGGTCATCAGGCGTTGGCACAAAATAAAATAAAATGTGGAAAAAGAGCTAATACAAAGTTGAACCTATATGTGTATGTGAAAAAGATGAGAAGCGACGAGAGCCCCCTTTTGAGGTGTCTTCAGGACGTGTGTCGCTCCACTAGCCCCTCGGTGCGGGCTAGGAGATCTTGTGAAGTAGTGGTCGATTATCTCAAGCAGTCAGAGTCGTCTGCGGTGCCTTCTTCACACGGCTGGCGTGAATCCACTGTGGCTGTGAATCTGTGAGAACAGCTGTGCGAGTCACTGCAATTACAGTTGTAGGTGTACTGTAGGCAGCGTCCCCCACCTTCCTAGGATTCAAACTTTTTACCAGCACT